>NC_057796.1:125060064-125060541 GCF_018294505.1 Triticum aestivum | reverse complement strand
TTGCATGCAGAAATGCCTCCTCAAGCAACTTGGCAGAAATGCCCACGTCTACGTAGACGATATTGTGGTGAAGACAGAGAAGCGCGGCACCCTGCTGGAGGACCTCAAAGAAACATTTGCCAACTTGCGCCGATTCCAGATCAAGCTCAACCCCGAGAAATGCGTGTTTGGAGTACCAGCCGGCCAGCTTCTAGGCTTCCTGGTCTCCGAACGCGGCATTGAGTGCAACCCTGTGAAGATCAAGGCCATTGAGAGAATGGAGATTCCCACCAAGTTGCGGGACGTGCAGAAGTTCACCGGGTGCCTGGCCTCCCTAAACCGCTTTATCAGCCGGCTAGGAGAGAAGGCTCTCCCCCTATACCAACTCATGAAGAAATCCACTCATTTCGAGTGGAATGACCAAGCAGATCAAGCCTTCCATGAATTGAAGAAAATGCTGACCACTCCACCTGTCCTGGCGGCGCCGACTGAGAAGGA
>NC_057796.1:125059482-125060054 GCF_018294505.1 Triticum aestivum | reverse complement strand
CCCATGCTCCTCTACATTGCCGCGACTAGCCGAGTGGTCAGTATAGTCGTCGTGGTCCAGCGCCCAGAAGAAGGCCGAGCCCAGCTAGTCCAGAGGCCGATATACTATCTAAGCGAAGTACTACCCAGCTCAAAGCAAAACTACCCGCACTACCAGAAGATGTGCTATGGAGTGTACTTCGCCGCCAAGAAGCTGAAGCCCTACTTTCAAGAGCATCCCATCACGGTCGTATGCACCACCCCGCTTGCCGAGATCATAGGCAGTCGGGATGCATCCGGCCGGGTGGCTAAATGGGCCATTGCGCTGGCGCCTTACACAATCTTCTACCAGCCCCGCACCACCATCAAGTCCCAAGCATTGGCCGACTTCCTCGTCAACTGGGCCGAGACCCAGTACCTACCGCCGGCTCCCGACTCTACTCATTGGCGGATGCACTTCGACGGGTCCAAGATGCGCACCGGCTTGGGAGCCGGCATCGTCCTCACCTCTCCCAAAGGCGACAAGCTCAAATACACGCTGCAAATTCGCTTTGCCACCTCCAACAACGTGGCCGAGTACGAGGCGCTCATACA
>NC_057796.1:125057876-125059472 GCF_018294505.1 Triticum aestivum | reverse complement strand
GAGATATCCTACCCCGCCGCCTGTCACGCATCCAACTCTTGGTGGCCGACTAGGCCACCGTGAAGGAGTTGGCGAGAACGATGCCCGCCACTGGATCGACCGCCTAGCTCGATCCCTGGCGCTAGAAGAAGAAGACGATGCCGGCCCGCCATGCTTTGGCCCCCGCATCCGCGACGAGCCCTTCCCCAAAGGGTTCTCGCTCCCCAGAGACACGCCCAAGTACAACGGCTCCTTGAAGCCGGAAGATTGGCTCATCGACTACTCTACAGCTGTCAGCATAGCGAACGGCAACAGGCGTGTATCCGTGAAGTATGTCCCTCTCATGCTGCAAGGCACGGCACGCACCTGGCTCAACAACCTCAAGCCCTACAGCATCAACAACTGGCTGGACTTCACGGAAATCTTCGTCCGCAACTTCACCAGCACGTACAAGCGGCCTCCCAAGCCCCGCCAGCTCTCCCTATGCGTCCAAGGGCCCAACGAGTCGACCCGCGACTACCTCACGCAGTGGGCCGAGCTCCACAACTCCTGCGAGGGGGTGCACGAGGTTCAGGCCATCGAATACTTCACCGGCGGGTGCCGAGACGGCACCCTCCTCAAGCACCGACTCCTCTGCGACGAGCCGGCTACCCTCGACGAGCTGCTGATCATTGCGGACAAGTACGCCACGGCCGACTCCTCGATGAAGACCGAGCTCCGAGTGGACGCCTCTGGGAAGGTGCTCGCTCCGGCTCCCAAGGCGCCGGCTGGCGACTCCAATCGGCGCCCCTACCAGAACGACCACAAGCGCAAGGCCCCTATGCCGCCTTCCACCAGTCAGCAGGTGGCCACGGTCGAAGATGAGCAGCCTGAAGAACGGCCCGCTCCCAAGAAGAAGGGCGGCAGGCCGACTTGGCAGCCGGCCTTCTCCTACGAGCAGACTCTCGATGCCCCCTGCAAGTTCCACAGTGGCGCGAAGCCGTCCAACCACACGATCCGAAAGTGCCACTGGCTCACACGGATCTCCAAGGGCGAGGGGCTGGTGCCGCCTCCGCCTCCCGCCCCGCCGCCTCCAGCCCCCGAGCAGCCGGCTGCTCGACCAGCAGTCGGAGCCATTCAAGATGAGTTCCCTGAAGAGCACGCCGCCTACGTCGTCTTCACGAGCCAGGTTGAAGACAAGCGCAGCCGGCGCCGACAGCACCAAGAGGTCAACGCAGTCGCCTCCAGCAACCCCGAGTTCATGCATTGGTCCGAAAAGCCTATCAATTGGAGCCGGGCCGATCACCCAGAGGTGATGCCGTCCCCTGGCTCCTACGCATTAGTATTGGATGTCCCCCTCGCAACGGAGAGGCGAGCTGCCCGATTCTCCCGCTTTCTGATTGATGGCGGAAGCAGTATCAACATACTGTACTGCGATACCATGGAGAAGCTGAACCTCAAGGCAAAGCAGCTCATGCCAAGCCGGACCGTGTTCCATGGCATCGTACCCGGCCTGTCCTGTTCCCCGATCGGCAAGATCAAGATGGATGTTCTCTTCGGAGACAAGGATCACTTTCGCCGAGAAGCAACCTGGTTCGAGGTAGTAGATCTGGAGAGCCCTTACCACGCCTTGCTTGG
>NC_057796.1:125057294-125057866 GCF_018294505.1 Triticum aestivum | reverse complement strand
CCCATGCTCCTCTACATTGCCGCGACTAGCCGAGTGGTCAGTATAGTCGTCGTGGTCCAGCGCCCAGAAGAAGGCCGAGCCCAGCTAGTCCAGAGGCCGATATACTATCTAAGCGAAGTACTACCCAGCTCAAAGCAAAACTACCCGCACTACCAGAAGATGTGCTATGGAGTGTACTTCGCCGCCAAGAAGCTGAAGCCCTACTTTCAAGAGCATCCCATCACGGTCGTATGCACCACCCCGCTTGCCGAGATCATAGGCAGTCGGGATGCATCCGGCCGGGTGGCTAAATGGGCCATTGCGCTGGCGCCTTACACAATCTTCTACCAGCCCCGCACCACCATCAAGTCCCAAGCATTGGCCGACTTCCTCGTCAACTGGGCCGAGACCCAGTACCTACCGCCGGCTCCCGACTCTACTCATTGGCGGATGCACTTCGACGGGTCCAAGATGCGCACCGGCTTGGGAGCCGGCATCGTCCTCACCTCTCCCAAAGGCGACAAGCTCAAATACACGCTGCAAATTCGCTTTGCCACCTCCAACAACGTGGCCGAGTACGAGGCGCTCATACA
>NC_057796.1:124743014-124749824 GCF_018294505.1 Triticum aestivum | reverse complement strand
ATTTCAGGTGGAGGAATCAATATTTTGCGTGTAATAAGGAGGCATTTCCTTATGTGCGGCCGTGGACCCAGCTGTCAGCCTCTCCACGTACAGTCCATGTTCGATGGATGTCGTTCGTTGACCACATTGACCACGCCGCGCCGAGAGCACCAGGGCGGTGGACAACGGCGAGGCCAAGGAAGGGAGCGACACGGAGCCGGGGAAGACTCGGCAGTGGTTGCCCATGCGGTGGGAGTACGAGGGTTTACCGGTCCAGCTGCCGTCGCCGGAAAATAACAGGAGGTGTGGGTGAGTAGAGGAATGGCCTGGCCAGCAATGGAGTAGGGTGGGGCGGTGCGGCCTGTGTGGCAGCACAGCCGGCCACAAGAGGCGGGAGCAGGCAGTACCACCGGCGCTGGTTTGGGTGGCTGGAGCAAGAAGATCAGATATTGAAGAAGCAGCACGGCCGTTGGATTAACATCCTACGGTCACTGCTGCTAGAATCATTTGTGGACTAAGTTGATAAAGCCCTTCGTACACGTCAACCTAGTAGACCCACAAGCCAGCCTCCAAATGTGTCCCAAACAGCATACAACCCAAAATTTCTAGTCATATTTAAATTAATTTAAAAACTAAACATACCTTAATTTAAATCCAATGAAATTTTACCCGCACAAAAACAATGAAATTTAAAATATCAAAATCCGAAAGAAAAAAGTATTTTGGAACTAATTGCCTGTTCGCTGTATTTTTTTCATTTTACAGCCCATTTATTATTACTTATAGCCCATTTCTTATTACTTGTAGCCCAATTCTCTGGGCAAAATGCATTCCTCCTCGTCTTGAAAGATTTCTGGCCTAGCAGGGCGTAGAAAAGCAAGTAGGCCTACGTTGGTTATTCTGCAAAAAAACAAAATAGCTGGGCTAGCCATTTTCAGAAAGGAAAAAAACAAACTGGGCTGGTCATGTGATAAACATATGAAATAAAAGCCTGGGCTAGACGGGCCATAGCTCCCGCACAACCCAGTTGATACCTTTCTCCCGTTCTCTGTCCCGAAAAAACAAAATTACTTCGCGCACTACTGGGTCCCTACAGTCATCCTCACCATGCACGGTCATCTCCTTATTCCTCTCGGTTGTTGACCATGTTGACAACAACGGAGGGCGGTGGCGCGGCGAGCGAACCAAGGCGAAGGACGATGGTGAGGCCTCGGACATGAACGAACAGGAGCCGGGGAAGATGCGCAGAGTTTTAGGGTGCGATGTGGCCACGATGCGTGTGCGGCAGCACAGCCAGCCGTGGGAGACGGGAGCAGGCGGTCCCGCCGGCGCTGGTTTGGCTTTGGCGACTGGAGGAAGAAGAGACTGAAGAAACATGACAAATGTTGAATGTCAATCCAACGTTCAAGGTTGGCACAATCGTTTGTTGACTAAGCCGACACCAAGTAGCATACTTTTTTATATATAGGAAGAAAATAAAAACTGGGCTCGTTCGCCTGGTAACATTCTCGAAACTGCGACCGTTCGATCTTGCGTCACAACTAAAACTGTGAGGAAAATGCGTTCGTCTGCCATCCTCCTCCCAGGGAACGTTTGCCACATAAGTGACTAGCACCCTTGGTTTTCAACCGAGAGGCCTTGGGTTCGAGCCCCAGGAACTCTCAGTTTTGTCCTCCTTCGTTCCTCGCAAAAAGAAAGAAAGAAAATCAAAGACTTGAGAAGGCGTACAGAACAAGCTAGTGTACCAGTAAAGAGACGTTGTTGAGTTTTAGAAAAAAGAGAGACGTGCTCCTCTAGCTGGTTCGAATCCAACCCTAGACTATGACTATATATGGTGCTATGCTACTCTGCAAGTAATGAAACTGACATAGCCAACGTTCGCTTCTCCTCTTCTCTACTTACTCTACCTAGCATCAGAAGCTCTGGCCGCAGCAACCATGTCCGCTGGCTGCTCGTCCACTTGCTCTTCAGCAGGCAACAACCAGATAAGTGCCAAGTCACCACCCGTACCATCGCCTGTGGGTGTCATCACACCCCCGCCGGCACACGCACTGCAGCCGGTTGCTCATTGCAACCCGCTGCCGTTGGTGTGGTGCCACTGCTGCAAATCACGCAGTCATCCGTCGCGTCTCAACCACAATCCTCAACCCTGGCCGAGTCTTCTACAAATGCCCGAATCATAGGGTAATAATATGTTTAAGTGTTGTTCTGCTGCTTTAGTTGCTGATTTTCTTAATAGTTTGGTTGATGATCTTCCAATTTGATTCGTGCAGAAAAGGCAAGATTCATGTGATTTGTATTTCTGGGAAGTTGCTGATGTGGGGGAATGCAACTACGCTGATTATTTTGTTAGCCGAGGAATCCCAATACCAGTAGGTTGGGGTGTTGGACAAGTAAGTCAAGGAACGGAAGAAGAGGAAGATGCAGAGCAGAAGGTTAAAGATGCAGTTCCTCTGATCATGGCCAAGCAACAGTTGCTGAACGGCCTTGACAGCAATGAGGAGATGAAAGAGCTTGTGAAGATAATGGGCAAAATCGATGTGCTCTGTAGGATGATTGTCTCTTTATTTGCAGTGTATGTAGCACTCGTGATGTATTCAGTGGCTATGACATGAGCACTTTGCTGAAACTAGTAATGAATGAAACCTGTGTAGCAGGCTGGGCGTAGTGTTGTGAACATCTAATGCTTTCTATTAACGGAAATCGGGGGGTATACCCTTTTTCTCATAAATAAATAAATAGCAGAGGCCCTTTTGGTAATAAATAAATAAATTAGCAGAGGCCCTGTCGGGTCAGCTTTGTTCCCATTCGAAGATGTCGAGCAAATTGCAGTCCAACAGCAAACTATGTCATCAAATTCAAGTTTCACAGCCAAATATGAGTATAACTAAACAACAATGGCATCATGTTTTACTCGTCATACAATCACCAACCACAAATCAACATACATAACAAGTGATGTTCTCACAGCAAAATACTAAACAACACGTTCATCAGGTTTCAGTTGTCATATCAAACACAATTTCACATAGTAGATAAAAAAACGTCTTCTGACAGGCAAATACGACAAAAGCAATCTAATCATCATCCGCAGCAGCAGCATCAACATCTTCGCCATGTGTATCAGTCTGAATCGTAATTCCCCAGAGTGTCATCTTCTTCTTCATCCTCAATGTCCTCGAACGTTGGCCTCTTCTTGATCAACTCTTGTATGTCCACAGCACGACAGGCAATCTTTTCGCCAGCGTCATTGATGTGATGGTTCTCAAAGATATTAGGAACATCTGTGGAATCTTGTACATCAGGAGCGGTGTAAGCATCATCTTGTTGTGCAACTTCATTAAACGAATTCCTCTGCTCAAACCTTTGCAATACTCTCCAGTCATCGCTGCGTGCAAATGTGTCTTCCAAGAAAAATATATGTGTTGCTTGATTTGCCAAAATAAAAGGCTCGTTGGTCTGGTACGCCGCTTTGACATTAATGGATTTGAAATAATCATCAGCTCTGGGTTTTGCGATCCTGGAAAACAGGTTATACCAACGACAGCACAACAGAACCACACACCAATGATCCTCGAATCTGGAGATATACTACAACTGAACAATGTCTGTTATGTTAGCATACATTTCAGTTGTCACTCTGTCGTACGTATCCGTGCTCATGATGGCACTGTTTTGTGTCTTCCTGCCTTCGTCGCGTGCAAGGGTGTTGTAGCGCACATCTCCAACAACGCAAGATTCATAATGTCTTACCCGAGTATCAGGACCCATCGCTAGTGCGTAAAGGGCATCATCAACTGCCTGCCCATCCTCCCGCATCTTCTTAACCTATGTTTAGAAAATAGACAAATTGATCATCTTATGTACTCAATATATTAAAAGAACTGACAGTGCAATTCAAAAGCTTACATGGCTCTTGAACCATTTTGCAAATCCTGCCATAACCAGTTTGTCAATGTTTCTTGGATTTTGCGGCAGTAACTCCTTTTTGTAGATGCTGCACAACATAGTGATCGCGTCAAACATCTAAATATATAAGAATGTGCTACAAGTTTAGTAGATTACGATGTATAAGCTGATGTACTTAGCACTTACTTGATATAAGGTAGTATCTCGGGATAGTTATTCAACACATACCAAACCTTTTTGTCCAAATCTTTAGGTTTGTCCTCTTGTTGACTCTTCCCTATAACTCGAATAGAATAATTGAAAACATTGAGCCCGGGATTGTCTTCACCCACCTGTTTGCTAAGCTGATCAGCTGTTTCAATGTATTTTGAGCAGAATGTCAACGCTTCTATAGCAATGTAGGCCTCTGCAATAGAACCCTCAGGTCTAGCTCTGTTCCTAACATAGCCCTTGAAAGTGCCTAGCCGCCTTTCAATAGGGTACATCCAGCCATACTGTACTGGACCTCTAAGTAGTGCCTCATCAGGTAGATGAACAGTCAAATGCACCATCATATCAAAGAAGGCTGGAGGATATATCTTCTCAAGGTCACATAGGATAGTTGTTGTCTTGTCTCTAAGACGCTCCAAAGCATCTATCCTGATATTTCTACTGCAAAGTTCCCTGAAGAATTGTCCCAACTCTGCAACTGCTCTGTATAAGTCAGGGCGGCCCAATCCTCTAAGGATAACAGGTAAAACCCTTTGAAGTAGGACGTGGCAGTCATGAGCTTTCAACCCTTGTACCTTGTTTCCATCTGCACTGACTCTCTTTTCAGGGTTGGAAGCAAATCCATGTGGGAATCTCACACGTGACAGGACCTCGCAGAATTCTTTTCTTTTTACCTTGTCCAAGACGTACACAGCTGGTGCCATATCCCATGGTTTACCTTCATTTTGCACCTGCAAATCCCTTCTGATACCCAGGTGTGTCAAATCAATCCTAGATTTTAAGGTATGTTTCGTCTTGCCTTGAATATTAAGAAGTGTGCCGATAATGCTGTCACATATATTTTTCTCGATGTGCATCACATCAAGATTATGCCGCAGATCCAAATCTTTCCAATACTCCAAGTCCCACAAAGTGGACCTGTGGGTAAACAATAATCTCTCTTCTGCGCTGACACGCTTCCTATTCCCGCTACCATTACCAGTGAAAGCTGAATAAAACTGTTGCTTATTGATGATTTGGTGTGGCATACAAGAGTATATAACAGGGTACAAACTGACTTGGGGTAGGGGTACAAAACTGACTTGGACTAGAAGTCGTATACCATAATGACTACTCTAACATCCCCCCGCAGTATCAACGGCAGGCTCGACGACGTTGAGACTGAAATAGATATCTTGAAACGTCTTAGTAGGCAGTGCCTTGGTGAAAATGTCAGCAAACTGAGCCGTAGAGGGAACATGAAGCACCCGAACCTGACCAAGAGCAATTTTTTCACGAACAAAATGAATATCAATCTCAATATGCTTTGTGCGTCGGTGTTGAACTGGATTGCTGGTCATGTAGACTGCTGATATGTTGTCACAGTAGACAATAGTGGCCTGCTCAATAGGCCTGTGTAGCTCGGAGAGTAACTGCCGAATCCAGATTGTATCTGCAACGGCATGTGCCACAGCGCGATACTCAGCCTCGGCCGACGAACGTGAGACTGTAACCTGTCTTTTCGAAGACCAAGAAATCAAATTGTTACCAAGAAAAACACAAAAACCGGAAGTGGACCTTCGAGTGTCAGGACAACCAGCCCAGTCTGCATCAGAGTATGCGGTAAGCGAGTTTGGAGAAGAATTATTGAGGTGGAGACCATGATTGAGAGTTCCTTTTAAATACCGAAGAATGCGTTTAACATGATTATAGTGAGGAACCCGGGGATCATGCATATAGAGACATGCTTGTTGAACAGCAAAAGAGATTTCAGGACGAGTAATGGTGAGATATTGGAGAGCACCTGTTAGGCTACGATAGAGAGTAGGATCGGAAAAGGGTTCACCGGTAGCCGAAAGTTTAAAACTAGTATCGACAGGAGTGCGAGATGATTGACAGTCAAGCATACCAGCACGATTAAGAAGATCAAGAATATACTAGCGTTGGGAAAGAAAAAGGCTGGAGGAATCTCGAACAACAGCAATGCCTAAGAAATGATGAAGGAGTCCTAGGTCAGTCATAGAAAATTCAGATCTAAGAAGAGAGACAATATGATCTAAGAACTTTTGAGAGGAGGCGGTAAGAATGATATCATCTACATAGAGAAGTAAATAGGCAGTGTCAGAAGTTTGATGATACACAAAAAGAGAGGTGTCGGAGAGAGATGGAGTGAAGCCTATTGTTTGAATGAAGGAGGAGAAGCGTTGAAACCAAGCTCGTGGGGCCTGTTTAAGACCGTAGAGAGATTTCTGAAGAAGACATACATGAGTTGGAAAGAATGGATTTTCAAAACCCAGAGGTTGCTGGCAGTAGACAGTTTCTTGAAGGGAACCATGGAGGAAAGCATTTTTAACATCAAGTTGGTGAATGGGCCATGAAGAGGAGACAGCAACACTAAGAACGGTGTGAATGGTGCTAGGTTTAACAACAGGAGAGAAGGTTTCTTCGTAATCAATTCCTTGTTGCTGAGAAAAGCCACGACAAACCCACCTGGCTTTATATCGTGAGAGGCTCCCATCGGAGTGGAACTTTTGGCGAAAAATCCATTTGCCAGAAACAATATTTGTATTGGGAGGACGAGGAACAAGTTGCCAGGTGTTGTTTTGAAGTAAAGCATTATATTCTTCTTGCATGGCAGCGGCCCAATTGGGATCAAGTAGAGCAGTTTTGTAATTCTTTGGAAGAGAAGTGAGAGATACGGAGGTATGAAGGTTTAGGCGGTCTTGGGGTTGA
>NC_057796.1:124737500-124743004 GCF_018294505.1 Triticum aestivum | reverse complement strand
AAGAATAGCACGAGGGGGTAAGGTGGGTACTGGTGAGTCCGGCACAGCGGAAGAGTCGGACGAAGGAGTAGGGCTGGGTGGTGGAGTGGGAGCAGGGCTGGGTGGTGGAGTGGGAGTAGGGGCCGGGGGTGTTGGGGAGGGAGCAGGGGCCGGGGGTGTTGGGGACGTCTCGGGTGGGGTGAGTGTATGGTTGGGATTGGCTATGGTGGGTGTTAATGATGGTGGTGATAAGGTGTGTTCGGCAGGTAGGGGAGTATATAGTTGGAAAGGATGGGGAGAGGGGGTGTTTGCGGAGCTAGGGGTGTTGGATGGTGTAGTAGTGCGTTGTGAGAAAGGAAAAATGTGCTCAGCAAACGTGACATGACGAGAGACATGAACGTGTCCGGTGTGAAGGTCGAGACAGCGATAGCCTTTGTGCTCGTCAGAGAAGCCGAGAAAAGCACATGGGATAGAGCGTGGTGACAATTTATTTGCAGAAGTGGCGTAGGCATTGGGAAAACAGAGACAGCCAAAAACACGAACCGCGGAGTAGTCGGGGTGGGAAAGAAAGAGGGAATAATAGGGAGTAGTGTTGGGTTTAGTTTTAGAAGGTCGAATATTTAGAAGGAAGGTGGCCATGTGTAGGGCTTCAGCCCAAAACTTGGGAGGCATAGATGATTCAATGAGGAGAGTGCGAACTATATCATTGAGGGTGCGAAGAGAGCGTTCTGCTTTACCATTTTGAGGGGATGTGTAGGGACATGAGAACCTAAGCAGGATGCCATGTTGTAAGAAGAAAGTACGATTTTTAATGTTATCAAACTCGCGACCATTGTCACATTGGATAAAGCGAATTGGGAGGAAGAAGTGAACAGA
Source organism: Triticum aestivum (assembly GCF_018294505.1). Classification (NCBI taxonomy): domain Eukaryota; kingdom Viridiplantae; phylum Streptophyta; class Magnoliopsida; order Poales; family Poaceae; genus Triticum; species Triticum aestivum. The sequence goes on along the minus strand of NC_057796.1, from coordinate 124,742,149 downwards.
CACATAGCGTTGAGAATTAAGGAAAAGAGAATGGACCTCGGATTTGTTGCGTAGAGGAAAAGTCCAGACAAAGTGGGTGAAATCATCTAGGATAACAAGGTAGTATTTAAAACCCGAAACACTAGCAATGGGAGAGGTCCATAAATCACAATGTATTAATTCAAAGGGATAAGTGCTACAAGAACTAGAGGAACTAAAGGGAAGACGCACATGTTTGCCTAATTGACAAGACTCGCAAAACACATAATTATGAGAGTCCCTATTACATGGTATGGTAAATTCACTAAGCATAGAAGCTAAGACGACGGGGTTGGGATGGCCCAAGCGACGATGCCAGAGATCAACGGAGGCCAGCATGGATGTTGGAGGGGTGGCGGCAGGAACTCCATTAAGAGAATAAAGATCACCGGAGCTATTGAAGCGAGCGATCTCGGCCTTGGTCAGGTAATCCTTCACAGATAAACCAAAAGGGTCAAATTCAGCCGAAACTAGATTGTCGCAAGTAAATTGGCGAACAGAGATAAGATTTTTAATGAGGGCGGGTGCAACTAGAACATCGCGAAGTAAAAGAGGTTTGGTGGAAGAGGGAAGTTGAGCCTGACCAACACAATAAAGTATAATGGAAGGGAAAGGAGATTTAGTGGAAGAAGATAACCAATTACTAGATGCAGACATATGACTAGAGGCCCCTGAATCAAAGATCCAATCCGTACCTGAGTTTCCTTGTGCAGCAAAGTTATTCATGGCTTGGAGAAAGGTAGCTTGATCCCAGCTCGGCGTCGCAGGTGAGGGTGGCGTCGGAAGCAGTGCCGGCGGATACGACGGTGAAGGCAGTAGGGCCGGCTGGGGAGTGTAGTAGGCATTGGCCGGCTGTGGTGGGGGTGGCATCGGGAGCAGGGCCGGCTGAGGTGTGTAGTAGGCGCCGCCGTCGGTGGTGTAATGACCATAAGGAGCATACGTCGGGGCGGCGTGATAGGCATTGGCCGGCTGTCGGGGGTTGATAACCCCGGGAGCACCAGTAGGCGGCCGAAGGCCGGGTTGCCAGGCACCTGAGTATGCCGGCGGAGCACCGAGGGTGGACGGAGCGGACCAGGGCATGGGCCATGCTTGAACAAGCCCCGTCCAAGGATCATGAGGACGCCGCCATGCAACCGCAGATGGAGCACTGGTGGGTGGTGCAGGACTCGGTGCTGGTGATGTCGTAGGCGGAACCGAACGAGTCGACGGCGGCCTGTAGATAGGGTTTTTGCCGCGGTAGTTCGGACTAGGACGCCAGCCTGGGGGCGGTTGAACAGATGACGATGCGGACGGCCCGGCGGCAGGAGCCGGCCTGGAAGGCGGCGCTGGTGTAGACGACAGAGGAGGACGAGCCGCAGCATGAAAGACCTTGGGGCGAGAGTCCTTGCGAGCTTGTGTTTCCGCCGCGAGTTGTAGCAAGGAACGAACTTCAGCGAAGGTAGGAGGGGGCTTATCATCGGTATGAATGAGGCTTGCTTGTCAAATTCTTCGCTGAGGCCGACGACGACAATATTGATTAGCTGTGAGTCACTAACTGTATCGCCGAGTTCGCGGAGCTCATCACCAATGGTCTTAACGCGCTGGCAGAACAAGTTCACCGGGGCGTCTCCTTGCACCATATTGCGAAGCTCGGTGTGGAGAGCGTTTTTCCGAGCGTCGGTGTTGCTTTGGAAGAGCTGACGGAGGGAGTGCCAGATGTTGGCAGCGGTGGCGCCGTCGTGATCGAGCATGTTGAAGATCTCGGTGGTGATGCGGGTGTAGAACCACTGGACGATCACGAGATCGTCTTTCAACCATTGCGGATCGTCGGGGCGGGGAAGACAGTTGGCGGCGACATGCGAGCGCAGGTTGCAGCGGCCGAGGTGGAGATCGAAGAGATTCCTCCAATGGTAGTAGTTGTGGGCGGCGAGATCAAGAACTATGGGGATGTAGGGGCTGACGTCGGAGATTGTGTCAGCAAGAGATATTGGTGCGGCGAGGATGGGTGCAGGGTAGTTTTGTGGAGCTATGGTGAGGGCCGAGAGAGAAGCGGCTGCGGCGTTGGCAGCCTTGGCGATGAGTGCGGCCCGGCGCTCGAAGTAGCCGGGCGGCGGCGGCGGCGGCGTTGGCGGAGCCATACCCTAAACCCTGGGACCGGTATCTGATACCATGAAAGCTGAATAAAACTGTTGCTTATTGATGATTTGGTGCGGCATACAAGAGTATATAACAGGGTACAAACCGACTTGGGGTAGGGGTACAAAACTGACTTGGACTAGAAGTCGTATACCATAATGACTACTCTAACAACCAGGATGGTTTCCTGGTGTAATATGCCTGACCTTCTCTAATTCCACTTGCAACTCATCGGTGTTGAGCCTCTTTGGCACATCATGGTTTTCATGCTTTGCATTGAACACATGTCTTCGGTATTTTGTAGGACGCGACTTGTCCTTGGCAAGGAAACAGCGGTGTCCAATGTAACAGATCTTGCTAAGTATTGTGTATGACAGCGGATTCCTGTCACAGCGAACACATGCATTGTAACCATGTGTCGTTCGCCATGACATAGTGCCCAAAGCCGGATAATCATGGATGCACCAAATTATAACAGCACGCAGAAAAAAATCAGCTGGTGGGCTGCTATATAGGTCTCGAGTGAGAACACCCCTCCATAGTTGTTGAACTTCCTCCACAAGAGGATCCATGAATAAATCAAAATCCTTTCCAGGACTTTTTGGACCTGGGATGAGCAAGACCATCATGTAGTTTGATTCTTTGGTGCAGACATTTGGAGGCATGTTGTAAGGGATAACAAGCACTGGCCACATGCTATATGTGGCGCTCTGGTGGCCAAATGGGTTAAATCCATCTGAAGCTAAGCCAAGTCTAATGTTTCTCGGGTCAGCAGCAAACTTTTTGTGTTTCTGATTGAAGCTTTGCCACTCACTACCATGAGATGGATGGCTCATTACATTCTGATCTCTGTACTCATGGTTCCTAGAATGCCACAGTACATCCTCTCTTGTTTCAGCATCATGAAACAACCTCTGCAATCTTGGTGTAATTGGAAAATGTCTCAAAACATTATGAGGAATCCTCTTCACAGCATCGCCATCTTTCCATCTTGATGATTTGCATTTTGGGCATTCACTTAAGTTGGCATAATCCTTTCGGAACAGAACACAATTATTCTTACAAACATGGATCATATCATATCCAATTCCAACTGCACAAAGGAAATTCTTCATTTTACTGTAGGTGTGTGGCAGCTCAGACGCATCTGGGAAAGATTTGCGGAAAGCAGCCAACATTGCATTGAATGATTTGTTGGTCATCCGCTCAGATGTCTTCACCTGAAGAAAGGTGACCATAGGTGAGAATACTAACAGCTTATTTCCTGGGGTGATAGCCACGTTGCATTGTTCCAACATGCGGGCCCACCGTTTTTTCTTCTGCAGGTGAAAGTTCACGAAATGCACGAGCATTTCGTAGCATTGTTTCAATGTTGGTCAAACTCACTGGCTCCGCCACCACCACCTCCTCCTCCTCTTCCACCTGAGCATCAGGTAGATCAAGATGGTGATCTGCTGCTTCCACGTAGTCAGTAACATTGACGTTCACAGCTTCACCATGATGAACCCACCTAGTATATGTGACCGACATCCCATACAAGTGTAGATGATTTTGCACAGTTGATTGGGGTCTTGTAACTGAATTCATACAACTGCTACACGGGCAGAGCACATCTGATTTCGAACCACCGTACTCAGCTCTGATAAAGTTCATGAAGTTTTCGACCCCCTCGACATATGCAGCGGAGAATCTTCGAGCAGAAGTTATCCAGGTCCTGTCCATCTGTTAGACATACAAATTAGTTCTTCTACTAAATATTACAGGAAAAACATATATGTTTTTTTATGAAGTCCAGAAAAAATACCTAGGTCGATGTCTAAAGCTATGGCAAGATATTTGGACGAGCAGATCTAAGTAATGAGATATATGTAAAGCTAATTCAGCAAATAGATTTGAGTGCTAAATTATGGCAGGCTGTTTCAGCAGTCAATGAGGCCAAGCACACAACCTCAAACTATCGAAGGCCATCGCAACAACAAAGATCGAGTATAAAACGGTGTACAGCTATTTCACCTAATAGGTTGGCTACTAGACCATGGCAATCTACGTCACAATAAATATATGGCAGGATATTTTACCAACTAATCAGGCTTGGCATGCCATCTCAGCTAAGCAGATTGAGTGTAGAACAGGGCAAGGAAGCTTCTTAAGTAGAGCATATTGACTGTAAACTACTTCGGCAAACAGTGAGATTAACAGCGTCTATCAGCTAACATTCAGCGCTACACCAACATGCACAGGGCCTCAGTCTAGAATGCGCGTACCGTGGGAGAAGCTGACCGTCGTGCGTCTCCACACGAACATCGCCAGCGGTGGCGGCGCTGACCGCCGTGCGCCTCCACAAGAACATCGCCAGCGGTGGCGGCGCGGCTCAAGGACGGCGGTCTACGAGAGCGACCTGTGGGAACGAGAGGATCGCCGTGCGTCCCCTCGACGAACCGCAGCGCCGACGTATCGGCGCGATGGGGAGGGCGGCTTTGGCGGAGCGAATGGAGTGGAGGGGGACGGGGGGAGGG
>NC_057796.1:124726557-124737198 GCF_018294505.1 Triticum aestivum | reverse complement strand
TTCGCGCGGTGGGCGGGGGGACTTTGGCGCATGGTCGGTTTCTCCAAGTGCAGTCCCACGTTTCAGTGAAGAGGCAAGCCAAAGCGCATTCCGTTTGTGTGAGCCGTGTGCAGGACCGAACGTGTGTGGGGTGCAATGCGACCGCAACAGGGGTGCAGTGAGTGTACCGCCTTTTTTTCCTTTTAAACTAGGTGCTTCGCCCCTAAAGAAAGAAAAACTTGGTGCTTCGCGCGATCCATCGATACTACTACTAGTAATCCGGTAATCTCGACTAAAACGGCGCGGTCGGGTCTTTTCCCGCGCGATATGCTGGGAGGTTGGCTTAGTTGGGTTTTTTAGGACGAGTAATGCTACACCTACGTAATCCCAGTTACGTAATTAACGTAATGCGAAACGTGTGAGCTGTTGATTGTAGATTGGGGGGAGGGAGGGGCCCACCACCATGAAAATCAGGGAGGAAAGAGAGAGGCAATTTACGTTAACCCTTTTGTAGGTTCCCATAGATGTAGAAAGATGTGAAATGTGTGAATGTGTAGTGGACGTACTATTGGAGTGCCTAAGATAAATTGTGTATGTAGACTATGTGTTTATTTACTTCGCATGTTAGCTTTGTCTCGGTTCAATAAAAAGCAGAGTTGGTGATGATGGTGTGCCTGCCATCCTGCAACATAGGCCGTCTGATCTATATCTATCGAATAGGAAGGAAACTATGAAAATTTACCCGCACTCCTCTCCACATTTGCAGATAAGGCCTTCCCTCATTCATCCTTTTCTCCCACAAGATCTTGATGTTCCGAGCAATGCACGGGTATCTTGCTATTACTCCTACAATATACTATATTACTTGTGAAAGTTCATATACACCGGCCGAGATTAATGCAAACACGACACATTTTCATTACATTTTGAACTTTTATAGGACAGAAAAATAAAAGAAACCCGACCCTAAACCTATTCTACGGCGGCGACCGACGTCCTCCATCTGCGATCTCCATGTACGGGGGCGGGGTTCAAGACCCGTGAAGTGAAGGTGCAGTCTCTGGTGAGGAAGAGTAGAACACGGGAAACGGACCGGCCAGTTGGCACACCATGCCCTGCCGCCTCCCATGCCCTACTCATCCTCGAAGGAGTCCCCGACCTCGGTGGTGTCGGATGTTGGACGGCGGCAAGTAGGACGCGTGACTGACGGTGCTCCCGTCGTCGGCCGCCAGCGTGGGCATCGCTTGTGCAGTCGCGTCCGCGTCCGGCTACGCCGCTATTGCGTCGCGAGCGGCGACTTGAGCGAGGGCGGCGACCTCGAGCTTCATCCCCGAAGACAAGCTCTCCCGCAGAGCGTTCGCGCTCGCGGTCATGGTGGATGTGGTGCCAGGTAGCAGGACGATGCGCTATGGTGTGGAGGTCAGCTGGGCGTTGCCGCTTTAAGTAGCGCATTCTGGTGAGGCCAAGCGTGCGGGTGCGTCATTAAGTCGCCGGAGTTGGTTCCTCAGGCACCGAGCATCTTAACAACGGCATACGGACGGACGGCATGAATGCGGGCCGCCGGCGCCGGCTGGGAATGCACCACGCGACGGCGCGAGGGACGAGGGTTTTTAGTGTGCCAGGGTAGTCTGCTGCGATCGTGGGAACGTTGAAGATGCCCTTTGCTCACATGCAACCCCACATGTCATTGAAAAAGCAAGACGACCCGGCATGGTCTCAGGTCCTGGGGATGCAGTTGGCCGCACTACAGCACTCCGCGGACGCGGCGCGGCGCGCGCGCACTTCGGCGCCCCGTGCATCCTCGACGAGCCGGGTGTTGATCTGCTGGTCGTGCCATAGTGCTAACGCCGCCCTCGGCACACTAAAACTGACCGTGTAAAGCGACGATGAGCGTGTCGCTCCCGCATGCCTCATTTGAACATTCTGCCGAGTATAATTCGCATGTGGGCCTAGACCATGCTTGTATTTCCAATGTTGTAATTTGTCCGACATGCATACAAACGAACGGTTTGTTTAAAGTTTCACTTTGCCTCCACTACGTGTTGCTTCCCATCTTAGTTTTGACATCCCATTCGGTTCATGCCCCGACACATCTTGACAAGATCGATTGATGTTGAGAGATCAATTGTGTGTCATGTAAGGAGATAAAGGTTTGCTCTGTTTCTATGATAGACTAGTAAATTGTACGTGCTTTGCACGCCATTTAAATATATATAAAAAGCATGGGAAAATACATTTGAATATGCATTATCTTTCCTAGAATCATATCGGACAAGATCCAACTTGGTCCTTACCTCTATAGAATCCAGATTGTTCTAGTCTCTTTTTATTTGAGTATCAGATAAGCATGTGAATAGATGCTTCTAGAACACATGAGATGGTTGAGTTGGGGGTTCAATTAGAAGGCCACGTGGCAGAATCCTATGAGTTGAAAACTATATCCAACGAATGATAATGCTCGGATTTGCCTTCTCTTGACCGTTGGATAGGCATATACAATGACCAATATTTGAAGCTATTCGCACACTATATAGTGGTATAGAAATGACCGGTGGGGGGGTCTGTGGGGATCAGAGGGAGTGTATTGTATGTTCATAAGCGAAACGAACGTATTATACCCACCCTAGTCCTCTTTCAATCGATCTCCGGACCCTGAGATGAAATCGAGAGAGAACGAGTGGGTGCATGTGTGATACCTAAGGCGGATTCAAAATTTTGAACTGGTCATCATAGCATCCACAAATCATATATAAAGGGTATTCAATGTTCGTTTCGCTCTTGAACGTACAATATACTCCCTCTGATCCTTTCTAGTTTACATATAAGTTTTCTGTGTAGTCAAAGTATCTCTACTTTGATCAAACTTACAGAAAAAAGTATCAACATTGAACAACGCCCAATCAATATTGTTAGATTCGTATGTACTCCTAGATTTGTATTCAAACGGACATGGTTTCCAATTTGTATTCAACCACATGAATGTGCTTGTTCTCGCGCATGCTCTTCCTACTAGGATTTCGCCACATATAGCTAGTCCAATAGTAACTTTTTTAAGCTCCCTGTCCAATAGTACTAGTGGAGTACTGACAACATCTGTAGTAGAGTATGCAGTGCTCATAGTACTCCCTCCTTCCATTTATATAGGGCCTATGTGGAGGAGAGAGATGTGAAAAAGTAAGGGGAGTGAGCTCTCATGCAAGAGCCTAGCTACATACGCATTCCTAGTTAAATACAATAAATATGAAGAAAGAGATAGAGAGGAGATGGAAAAAAGTACTAGCCAACCTTATATTTTTTTGCGGGAAATAGCCAACCTTATAGCCCACACTACTGTATGAGTGCATATAGATGATTGCTATAGATGACATGGCAGTTCCTTATAGCCATCGGCTGGCTTTATTATTAACCATGCTCTAATGCGTTTTTCAAAACCGCCATTGACTATTGACAAGATTAATAGTACATGAGATGTACAATGTGAAAATTATATCATTGGAAGCTCCTTTCACATAGGAATTTGACATATGCTTTGTGTAAGTTGCATGTCATATATTATTACTCTAACATTTGGTCAAAGTTAGCCTCGAAAAATGCATTAGGCCCTATAGATGGAAGGAGGGAGTAGTAGTGGAAGTGGATCCTCTAATGTAGGTATCCCTGCCTTACCCTCCCTTTCGTTCACTTACTGGTTGGACCCCATGCTTGCTAGGCCCCGCATGTCAGTTACTCAATGGGTTCGGCCACGTCAGGGGATCCTCATCCGTAATATACTCCCTCTGTTTTTATTTACTCCGCATAAAACGGAGGGAGTGGTAGTATAAATGACGCGGGCGGGGGAGGGGGAGGGACGTCAGTTTGCTCTCAACTAGGTCCCACAAGCGAGCGAAAACGCAAGACGAAGCGCGTTCCATTCAGTGAGCGAAGTGGAGGGTCCAGCGTGCCGGGGTGCAACACGAACGCGACAAGAGCGATGTACAGTCAAAACCGATTGACCGGTCGTCACCGGAACCACTTTTCACACCAGAACCTTCGCTGCTCGGCCTACGCCAGCCACTGCCCCAAAACCACACCTCCTCTCTAGCCCATTCCCCCACCTTTCGATCCCCTAGCCCGCATCAAGCGTCCCCTAGTTCGCCGGAAAGCTATGGTGCGCCGCAAGATCACGTACTACAAGATGTTGATGCCAGAGCGCCGTGCAGAAATCGTGGCGGCGTTCGGCGCCATAGACCTCCGTTCCCAAGCTCACTTTGCGGTGGGCCAATCCCCGAGTTCTCTGGAGCCAAGCTACAAGGAGGAGGAAGCCGATCCAATGTTCATGGCGGAGGTCGCGGTGCAGAAGGCCCCCGATGGGTATGAGACGATGGACGTCGACTTCGTGCCGGCGTCCAGGTCCCCCATGGTGCAGGGGGACCAACGGTTCAACCTGGCGATACTAAAGGAGGACCGGGAGGCAGAGGCTCAACTCGACGCGGAGTGCGCGCATGCCGCTGCCATCGAGGCTCTCCTGCAGGCGGAACCGGATGTCGTGGATGTGAATCGGGCGGCGGAGGCTCAACTTGAGGCGGAGCACGCGGATGCCGCTGCCATCGAGGCCCTCCTGCAGGCGGAACCGGACGTCCTCGACTTGAGCCGGGCGGAGGAGGCTCAACTCGACGTGGAGCGCGCGGATGCTGCTGCCATCGAGGCCCTCCTGCAGGCGAAACTGGACGTCCTCGACTTGAACTGGGCAGCGGAGGCTCAACTCGACGCGGAGCGCGCAGATGCTGCTGCCATCGAGGCCCTCCTGCAGGCAGAACCAGACGTCCTCGACTTGAACCAGGCGGTGCTCTCATCCGTGCAGAGCGCCCGCACGCTCCGCGTGAACGAGTAGCTGGAGGCCGAGGACAACCACGGTGCGAAGACACACGTTGGCAGCTACGGCTGGTTCGCGTCCCCAGCCAAAGACGACGAGGCCATCTCGTTCCACGAGCAGTGATAGTTTTTCTTTACGTTGTTGTTTTTAGGATCTTTTGCTATGTAAAAACATATATTGTTATGCAAGTCGCCTGACTTTCATCATTTGGGTCAGTCTACCATTTCAGGCGGTTGGATGAATATCCTACGTCTCCTAACCCTTCTTCCTCACCTCTTCTTCTTCCCCAACAGACCACCGCACGGGCCATACGGATCCTCCCCAACATGCGGTTGGATAAACATACTGTAGGAACGAAAATTATGTGTCAGCGGTAGGATGGATGAGTTTGGTTTGTTCACATGCGGTAGCACGTGTCAGTGAGGGGTGCGTTCCCTTGGTTGGGTTTGTGGCGTGCAGGAGCGACTGTGTGAGGGTGCTGAGCGACCGTGTGAGGGTGCGGTGCGACCGCGACAGCCATGCGCAAGTGTACCTCCTTTTCATTTTGAAACCTTTAGGCAAGCTTGGCAAAAATGTGTGGCGAAGTATGGCAATGCAAGGCCTAGACCCAAATAGGATAAGTATGTACGTACTAGGAGTACTAGTGTTAATAAAGAAAGGCGGGGTTTTCCTTCGCGGGATTAATCGATACAAATCCTCATTTGACGTGTCAATTAATGCGTATTTTTTTATCCAAAGCCCAAAGAGCTAACCATCTCACTCCTCACCGCTTGATTAATGCAGCGCCATGCAAACCAACCTTCTCACTTCCGCATGCATGCAAGGGTATATTAATGTCCTTGGTTGCTAGTACGAGGCAAACCCCATCAATTTTGCCTCGGTTAGTGTTAGTGGCCTCTTGCAAATTGTAATTTTGATATACTAGCCTTGTGTACAAAAAAATGGAGGTAGTAACTATTTGACTTCCTTCCCCATTGCGGTGATGTTGACGACATCTCGAACATTGTGGTTTGGCGAAGTGCATTCGACGGAGAACACCGCTGAGGGAGACCATGGTAAGTCGTTCGCAAGTGCCGCATGCAAGCCAAGACAACCGCCTTATTTGCATCTAGGAAGTCTGTTGAACCAAAGGACGCGTAAATGCACTAGTACTACTAGTACACAATAGCGTCGTCCGTCCAGCTTAGTGCGGTGAGGTGGTTTCTCGAAGAAGACGATGGAGAAGCGGAGTCAGCGAAGAGTGAAATGATGGTTGCTTCGTCCATGATTTGTGATCTGACGCCTCAATGCTTTGTGATTTGTGATACAAGGGACAGGGGAGTATACTCTATGCTCTATACTGTACATGCGTCCAAGCAAGGGAACAAGAGGAGAGACGTTGCATTTTTCTATTCCTTCAATCAATCAATCAGGGAGCTTCGGTTCCATCTTTTTGGCTTTGGCAGCACCGTCCACAATGGTTCCCATCGATGCCAAAAGCTATTTTCACATTTGGCTACACATTGTGGATACCCTTAACCGTACCACTTGGTTTTTCTCCTGTGTGCTATCTATACAAATCTCAATTATATTGATCTAAAAAATTATACAATTAAGATTAGTAAAAAGGAGGTGATTTTGCCGCGCCGATGGCGGGGGAGGTTTCTTATTTTTAGAGCACATTGGCCTGGTGGTTTGCTAACATGCGGTCCCAAGTGTCAATGCTTTACCAAGCTGATCCGCGTCCCACATGAGGCAAAACAATGGCAGAAGCAACACGTGGTTAACTTGAAGAAGATGAGGGAGAAGCGGATTCAGCAACGAGTGAAATGATGATTGCTTCCTCCCTCCAACTTCTTTTTTTAGCATTATTACTTCGTCCCTCCAACTTAACTGTGGGAAAGGTGCAGCTTTGTGATTTGACGCCTCATTGCTCATTACTATGCCGGCGCCATGACTGGGGTGCTTCACCCCTGCTGCTCTGCACTGTATTTCGGTATGGCACGTGGACCCGGTAGCATGATGTCCCACATGTCGGCGAATGGGACTAGAACATTTATGAAAGCGAGCGCTCCACTCTTACGACGGAGGAGTACACAACATGGCGGCCCCGTGAACTGTCACTTGTACTGTATAGGAGTACTATAGTTTTGCTGTTTCGCACGATCCATCAATACGAACCCGATTAAATAAGAAAGGGCGGGATTTTTCCCGCGCGGTAGATGATACTGGCCATACATTTCAAAGGCAATTTTAATGTATGCAAACTGAATAATTAAGTAACAATATGATATCTAGTAAAACTAAAAACACATATGATTTATTGTGTTAGAGTGTAGTAGTAGTGATGTATTGCATAGCTGTTAGATGTAACATGCGAGAATGTGTAGATATGTAGTTTTGGAGGGCCTACAGTGAGAAAAGGGTAATACGGTCACCGAACTTCAGAATACGCTCATTACGGTCACTATATACGTTTTGCGGTGATTATACGGTCACTTGCTCACCGTTCAGCATTGGATTGCACTCTGTTGACCGACCAAATAGTCTGCGTGGCACCATGTTGACTAGTTAAATTGAGCACGTACCTTGTGGGTCCCACATGTCAGTTCACATAGGAAAAAGGTCAGATAAACACAAATTTACGCAGGCGCGACAAGACTCCAACCCGTGAGCGGGAATCACCTGGTTGTGTATGTGTCTGTCAGGGCCTAATGTGTGCGCATGCACGTGTAGGTTGAGCACTTGAGCATGAGAGTGTGTGTTGGTTGTGTGGTGTGTGCATGCATGCGTGCGTGTGTGCATGTGAGTGTTGCGTGCGTGCGTGGCTGCGTTTGTACATGTGAGTGTTGCGTGCGTGCGTGGTTGCATGTGTTCGTGTGAGTGTTGCATGCATGCAGTTCGTGTGCATGTGTGCGTGTGTGTATAATCACCACACCAGCTCCTGTGAGTTAAAACATACGGCTCAACATACCAATACAAGGCCACCTTGTTCGTTGTGCCCGCGGTCATGACTTCGAACCACCGTCCAATATTTTTTGTCGTTTGTTTTAATTCTTACTAGCACGATGCCGTGCGTTGCACGTAACATCAAGATGCATTTGTATGACTAGTTTATCTTGTGAGAGAAAATGATGAACGAGGGAAGGCCTTATTTGCAAATGTGGAGAGGTGTGTGGGTACCTTTTTGCAAAATTGCCATAGTTTCCTTCCTATCGGTCAGATATAAATCAGACGGCCTATATTGCAGGATGGCAGGCACACCATCATCATCAACTCTGTTTTTTATATGAGTGTAGAAGAGTAGATACAAGCCGACAGGTGGGCCCGATGGTAGTGAGATAATGTGATGCAACACTAGAGGTGCCACATGGAGCGTTTAACTGGTCAACTAGTCGTGTCTTGAGCAAATACAGAGTTGTACGGTGAGCCCGTGACTGTATAATAACCACAAAACGTAAATGGTGACCGTAATGAGTGGATTCTGAAGTCCAATGTACGTACCGTTCTTTCGCTCCAAATACAATGATCGTCACTGTATATATCGCGAGAGAAAGATGAAACATGCGTGAATGTGCTGGGGGCTTACTTTTAGAGGACCTAGAGATAGTTTGTGTGCGTACGTGAAAGGGGCGTAGAGGGGGTGTATGCGATGGGGAGAGAGATGCTCTTCGTTTCTCTTTATTATGACTCACTTTATGTGTAGTATAAAAATATAAAAATTCACAGTGCGGAATAAATATCATTGTGGGCACCATGCAATGCAAATTAACGTTCATACTCCTCCATATAACTTTGTAATGTTGTATATATGTAGAAATTATAAAACAATTTTTTGGCCACACTTTATTCAAAAGGAATGTTGTATGCGAAATAAACATGAAGAGAAGGCTTTTTAGATCAATGGGGTATGTGATGTAACACATGTGAATGTGTAGTTGATGAATTTGGCAGGGCCTAGAGAGGTATGTGTGTGTATTATGTATTCGAGAGAGGCATGGATAGAGGGGCCGACGGGGGGAGGGGGCGTGGGAGAGATAGCATGAGAAATGAGAGAGGTCTAGAGAGAGAGACTAATATGATGTCATGGCGAGAGATTCCCTTGAGTGTGTATATGCAAGGGGGGATAGAGGCACGAGGAGATTTTTTTTGTGTGTGGTGTCTATGTTGGTATGTGTGGGTGTGAGAAGATAATGAGACCTGGGGGCAGAGGGTGTGTCACCACGTGATGTCCGATGGGTCAAGGTGAGGCCCTTGGTTCGGTTCCGTCCTGCGCCACATTGGTCGGCCCGTGACGCATTTAGGGAGACCCATGGATGACTTGTCGTACAAGACAATGATAGCAGAACTGTGAAGGACTCTGTGTCCACTGACAAAGTCGGCTAGGATTTGTAACCCTGGGTTCTCGGACTAAGGTAACCCCTTATCTCTGATATTACTATTCATCCAACCTAACTTTAAGGGGCATCCTACAGAATGCTCTACTAGAATCATACTCGTCGATTAGGAGGACAGGTGTGAGAAAATGCGTGAGAGACAGACCTAAAGATAATGTGCGTACAGGAGACACGTAGGCAGGTCTATGTATATAGAAAGGGTCGATCGGGATTGTGTGTGTGTATGCTTGTGAGAGGAAGAGTGCTTGTGATAAAGGTTAGTGAAAATAGTCGTAAATGGTTACGAGAGGGAGGGAGGGTTATATCGAGAGCATGTCTGTGAGAAAGACACCTCGGGAGAGAGTGTGTGAGCATGTGTGAGAGACCACCGATGGAGAGTGAAACTACACGTAAAAGACTGATGTACACATTGATTAAAGATATAAATTGTATCCAAATATTAGGATGGGATGATGATATTGGCAATTCGCGTAAGGAACGGTCATTGATCCATCAGACATCTAGATTCTATTGAATTTGAGCATGTCTATGTTATTATTCGACATAATTGATCCACATAGTTAGTATTTTGAACTGCTGACAATGCATCGCTTTAGCAATCGAATATAAACGTGAGTATAGTTCATGTTGTGTGTGTAAAGCACATTATACATACGAAAGTTACACAATGAACATTATAAATAGCTAGCTATGAACTAGCATACAATTGAATTCAACTTAAGGTGGTTTAAAAAAATCGAATCCAACAGGAAGTCCATTCAATTATTTGAATTTGATATCATGGCATTTGTAAATCATACCTAAATTATGGGGGCACCAATCTTTGCTCTGATTTTGTACATAATAGCATATATAGTCGTGTACAAAATAGATTCAAATTTAGCTCCTCCATTCCAAAATAATCATGGTTATAGGATTTTCAAGTGTCAAAATTTCAAAAAGAAGCGGATAATTTAATGAGGTTTTCAAACATACAGGGTCAAATTTAGCGTTGTCTATTTAGGTCAATCCTCAAAGTTCAAGAGTACTCTAAACGTGAATGCTTCTGTTTCAAAATTACAAACGAAGGGCCAAAAGAGCCCCTACTCGCCCGAAAACGCGTGAGACCAATGTTTGGTAGTAGAAGGAAATTACTTTTCTAACTCCGACCCGTGAAACATACTGCCCGACGTCCAAAGGTCTAAACTGGGGTAGGTTTGTAGCTTCATCTAGACGCCACGTAACCGCCTCCGAAAAACATTCATACACAATGGCCGCCTAAGCACACATGCGCGCGGCCGAAATCGCTCCCGCCCACTATTTGGGACACCTGGGATTACCATCCTACCCCCGACCCGCAGTAGGTCTGAAATTTAAGAGGGGGTAAAGTTTGTACTTTCCCCAAATTTCAAACAAGCGTGTCCCATCTGTTCAATAAAGCCAAAAACAAGTGCA
>NC_057796.1:124652993-124726205 GCF_018294505.1 Triticum aestivum | reverse complement strand
CGCCGCCCTCCTCCATCACGCCGGAGCCGATACCCCAACGTCGTCGTCCACCCCAACCTCAACCGCAACACCCTCCACGGCTAGTAGTTGAAGCCGAGGCCGAGCCGTCCATACCCGAGCCAGTTCAACCACGCCGTCCTGCGCCTCACCGCTGCCGCTCCAACTTCGCCACCGTCCACCGCACCGGAGCTGTTCCTGCTACGCCATCCTTCACCGCCTCGGATCTGCTTCCCTCCGCCGACATACGACCATGACAACACAGTCAACAATTTGGCCATGGGTTCGTCCAAGCCTGCACCCTCCTCCGAAACATCGGTTCCCCTGGCAAAAAGAAGAAGATCGCCGCGACATGTGGAGGAGATCACGCCGGCAACCGAAAATGGTACTCCTCTTCCCTTATTTCTGCAAATCTTACGTGTCTGCTTGCACGGTATTCATCCCACAGAAGACACTAGTTGACCACTTCTTCTTGATACTAGATGTTCCTAGTAACTCGTGATGCACAAGGTTTCTCCTCATATACTATTTCACCTTAGCTAGAGGTACGTCACCCCCCTGGATTTCAATTCCTGGTCAGTTCATTTCCAATTAATGGTATCATTCCCCGGCGTAACAGGCGCTAGTCCGCCTATTACGCCGGGGAAGCAGCGCCTTGGTGTTTATCTTAGGGGCGTGTGGGGCCTAGAGCTGCTGGCGCCCGATCTGGAGGTCGGTCGGGATTAAAGGGATGGCTTGGGGGCGCTGCCAAGCACGGCGATGGTGTGAGGCCGAGGGGAGGGCGGGGCGGCGGAGGCAGGGGTCTGGGCCGGTGGTCGCTGGCGGTTCGAGAAAGATCGTCAACAGTGACTGGCGGGAGGTAGACGAAGGCCATCTGCCCATTCCTTATAGATCGGACGGTTCATAAAAAATCGACAGACCTATTTATTTTCAGTCGACTATTATCTGATAGGACCACATGTGGTGGTGTGCTGGAGGAGTACCTGCATTTCCTGTGCTCATATATTACAAAATCATACGGAGTAGAATCTAATTTTGTTTGCCATGCAATGTCGTAGAGCTATCATATGTCTCCTGTCATTTATTTTTCAGCCACCTGCTATCTGCTACTTTTACAGTGCACTAGTTCTGCACACACTTCACCCATACTCTCACTATTGTGTTTTTATGCAAGGGTATTTCAGACCCTGCCTTGACAGAAGCAGAAAAGAGAAGAGAGAAGTCGCTCCAGCGTGGTACGTGGCTAGGCTAGACACGTTTCAAGACTTTAAAGGGTGTAGTGTCAGCAGATGGAGACGGGGAACGTAGCTCTAGAGTGGATGATCTCTCTCACCGTGAACCACCATCCCAGGTGCTTGCTTTAACTTCACGGCGTCATATGTGGTTGCATGTTGCATATGGTGTCTAGTTTGTATTCGAAAGGCCGAAGTCGGTCTTTATCAAGATAAGGAAAGATATTTTTTACATGAACCACCATCCCGGGAGCACCAGAAGACAAATAGCTAGTCAGGGCACTGGTCGAGCCAGTGACAAGCTCAGCACAAACATGCATCACCTGGAAGCCAACTAAAATCCACGATGGTGGCGAAGCAGCCCACCTCCCACTAGTCTCAGGTCCTAGATGATCATGCTCACCACTCCAGCCAGATGTCTAGCTTGTATTGCTTCCAATTTGGTTAAATTGCATCTGCTTAGCTTACACACTATACCTTTGAATATGACATGCCTTCCTGTTTTTGGTACATACTAGTACATCTGTCTATTAACCATGTTCTTACATCAAACTAATGTTCTTGTGTATCCCTCATCAATCACTTATGATGAGGCAGTCAGGCCAGTTGACTACTGTGATAAAAGATCCTCATTTAAAGAATGCAGCATCAGCCTCCCCACATGATTCTCAAGAAACAGCAAGGCTAGATGAAGATAGTGAACATAGCTCTATAGTTGATTAACACATTTCCCCTACACTAGCATCGCAGGTGCTTGCTGAACTTGGCAGCGTGATATGTGTTTGCATGTTGCATATGGTGTCTAGATTGTAATTCTTCCAATCTGGTTAAATTGCATGTGCTATTCTGCTTAGTTTATACATTATACCTGTTAATGTGACATGCCTTCCTGTTTTTAGTACATAGTACATCTGTCTATTAAGCATGTCCTTACATAAAACTATTGTTTTTTGTATCCCGCATAAATCAATATGATGAGACACCTTTAGTATATGCAGTGTGATATTAGTTGCATCTTTCATATGATTTATAGCATGCGTTGCTTCTAATTTGTTGAAATGCCATTTATGATGGGATGCTTTTTACTTGGCAAAGTCATATTGGTTGCATCTTTCATGTGGTGTCTAGCTTGCATTGCTTCTTATTTGTTGAAATGGTTTATGCTTAGTTTACACAAACAATTGTGAATATGCCATGCCGTCCTGTTTTTCATATTATTCCATCCTGGAATCATGTGTTTGCCTTACATCAAAGTAGTGATTGTCACTATCATGCACGAATGAGTTCTGAAGAGTGAATTTTATTGCTTTTTCTTGTCGGTTTTACTTGACAATTCAAAATCAATAAAGCGGAAGGAAGTTAGCAAGGCAGCGGATGAAGGTGCTCCTTCCAAACGGAGGGCCTCTACAGATTCTACTCCTCCATCCCCCCAAGATGATTCCCAAGACAACACATGCATAGACACTCAACGTAGCTATGTTGGTGATGAGCATGTCTCCCCTAGTGCACCATCATAGGTGCTCCCTCTAACTTGGCACTGTTATATGTGGTTGCATGTTATGTATGATGTCTAGCTTGTATTGCTTCTAATTTTGTTGAATTTCATCTGCTTACTTTACACATTATACTTGTGACTAAGACACGTGTTCCTGTTTCTAGAACATACAATATCTATCTATCACACCATGTTCTTACATCAAAGTACTACTGTTGTGTAACCTGCAACAATCACTTATCATAAGACACGTTTGACTTGGGAGTGTGATATAGGTTACATCTCGCATTCTTTTCTAGCTTGTACTAATTCTAATTTGTTGAAATGGCACTTATGACGAGATAGTTTTAACTTGGTAGAGTGATATTCATTGATCTTTCATATGGTGTCTAGCTTTCATTGCTTCTAATTTGTTGAAACGCCTTCGCCTTAGTTTACACATCATGAGATGTGAATATGCAATGGCACTAATGACGAGAGACCTTTAACTTGGTAGTGTGATGTTGTTTGCATATTGAATATGATTTATTTCTTGTACTGCTTCACATTTGTTTAAATGGCATTTATGATGAGACATTGTTAACTTGGTAGAGCGATATTTTTAGCATCTTTCATATGGTGTCTACCTTCCATTGCATTGCTTCTAATTTAGTGAAATATCTTCTGCTTAGTTTACACATCATAGTTCTGGTTATCAAATGCCGTCCTGTTTTTCATACATATTACATCCTCCTATCATGTGGTTGTCTAACATCAAAGTTCAGTTCGTCTGTATCACGCATCAATTTGTTCTGAAGAACTAAATTGTTATTCGTTTTTCTTGTCGGCTTGACTTAACATGGCACGGAAAAAGAGGAAGCAACACAGAACAACAGGGAGAGTGAAGCGGAAGAATCCTGCAGATTCTGCTGGTAATGATGGTGCAATAGAAGGTCAAAGTCCAGCGGAAAATTGTACCGATAGGGTATCCCGTGCTACACGAGCTGCAGAACAAGCCAAACAGAAACAAATAGCTGCCACCAAACAAGCAGAGACAGCCCTAGTTGTTGCAACACTTTCCACAGTACCACCAGCTGCATGATTAACTCGTTGACCAACTCAGCTAGCAGCACATTCCCAAGCTCCCTTGCCACCTAACACTACTTCCGAAGCACTCTTGACACAAGATGAGTTGGCAAGATCAGATGAACTTTGTGAGCTTCAACAGCAAAAAGGTAGTTGCTGGAGTCAAGTTACTGTTGCATGCTTCTTTATATGTAGTCTCACAGTTTGATGTACACTAACACTTCCTATGTTCGTTGTTGGACTAGCACCTAGGTGCAAGAGGAAACAAACATCAGGGATAATGCTCGATAGGTTAACTAAATCTAGAGGCGGAGATCTGTTTTGAGGCAGGTTTAAAAAGGCCACCTGATGCTACAGAGTTAGCCAAGTTAGTACCAGAGGCAGTGGTTGCCGTTAGGTGTCATGTACGTATCCTCCCAACATGGATTCAGTACAGGAATGACAAAGACGAAACCCAGTTCAATACCTTCCTCGACCATTTATCTGTAAGTATGGTTATGTATGGAAACTAGTAATATCGTCTTGCTCTATCCAATACTTTCTAGGTTGCTGATAATGAGACTCCCATAATTTTCAACAGATGAGGTTCAAGTTGGATAGCCAAGATGATGCAACCAGACAAGCTTGCACCCATGTTTTCAAGTCTGCTCTGCGACAGTATCTGTATAACTTGAGGAAAACTCACTTTGAAGGCAAGGCTAACAGTGAACTTGCCCAAACATCTCCAGTGGAAAATATATCGGATGAAGACTGGAGAGGCCTCGTTAAACACTGGTCTGATCCGAAGTATCAGGTACATTATATATATGTGTGTGTGATCGGATCACATGTTGAAGTCCTATTTACGCATGTACCACACAAATCTATCTTCTTGTAGGTGAACTATTCAAAGAACAAGGCCAACCGTATGAAAGTGAAATTCCAACAGACGACAGGATCTCGTAGCTATATTGCACACTGCGAGGCTCTTGTAATTAGTTGTTGTTTCACTCTTTTCGTTGTACCATATTATCAGATCTATATTGACTTGTTCCAAATGCAGAGGAAAGCCCGCAAGGACCAAAAAGTACCTGAACCAAATGCTGTGGAAATCTTCAAGGACTGTCACACCAGCAAGACGAAGGGCATGACTACACCAGTCAAAGCCGCTGTTGTAAGTCCTTAATCCTCATGCCTTTTAACTACTACTTACTATGACTTGTGCCTTGAACTGCATGGTTTGCAGCCAATGTCTATTACTCTTTTCAATTTTATACACAATTGTCTTAGCGTATCATTGCACCTTACAAGGTTTAAAAGAGAGGAGTGATGTTCCTTTGATCTTGACCTGTAATCTAGTTCCGTGCTGGACTTGCCCACACAACGTTACAATTCTCTATTTGTCTGTTCTTAGTTGTTTTCTGATATGAATGATGTCATACTATGCTAACCGTATTATAAACTTTGTCTCTTTATCCTTAGCTGTCAATACAATGTGAAGAAATAGACAATACATTAGCCATGGTACATGTTCATATGTTTGGAACCTGGTTTTATTATGTACTTTGCACTAAAATACAACTAATATTTTACATGGGTTCACCAGAATAAGTTCTGTAAATAGACCAAAGCTATTTTGTTTGGCTTTGCTGCCTCCTTAATATCTTATGTTCTGGTACTACTAATGTAAAAACTCAACTTTTCAGCAAGCTATGGAAAAATGGTGGAACCGCCACTTTTTGAAGGTGGCGAGGCAACTATAACCGCAATGTCAGCTCTTACTGCAGTGGGTCAGTACCTGTCCACTAATAGTGCCAAAAGCATGCTCCTGCGTAATACTGGGTTGGTTGTTAAGGCAATCTCGTCCAAACTGCCTCATGATCAAGATATGCAAGCTCAAAACAATGTTATATCTGCGCTCCAGACACAAGTTCGTTCCCTAACAGAGACCCTTTGTGAAACAAGGACAGACATTGTTCGATGTCGTCAAGATATGCATGGTTTTGAAACCAGACTATCAGACATTCGCTATGTTGTTCAGGAGCCTAGGAGAAATGAAGGCGAAGGTTCTGGTGCTCCATTGGACAATACAGCATGAAAACGTAAGAGTCAGGTCAAATGAACTGAGCTTCTGAAGTTCTGGTGGTGCATTTATCTGCCAGACTGTTAACTTTTAGGCCAACCTTCCTTTTATTTTATAGTTGTAATTTGTTTTGTTGCGATACAAAATTTGTTATGCAGCCACCGGCTGAAGAAAACAGCAAGCCACTTTTGTATAGTGTAGGGTGTTCCCTATATTTGCACTGGTGGCGATCTTTGATGCCCAGTGGATGTAATCTGTGCAATCGCCTTAATAGCCTAGCGTTAGTTTCGGGCTTATTTATTTCCTAGTCTTCTTTTTTCCTGGTTTGCTAGTGGCCGCAACAACCATGGGCCATATACGGACCGTGGTAACCTTGACCCTGCTACGGGCCGAAGGATCCATGGGCCTCCTACGGGCCGTCTTTAAATGGGCCTCCAACATGGCCGTAGAATCAATGGGCCTCGAGCATAAACGGGCGTAATTGGTATCGGCCCAGCACGGTAACGGGCCGTTAACAGGCCGGAGGTCAACAAAGGCTTAATTCTCAAAGGCATAATGGGTCGTTAATGAGCCAGAATATAGGACGGGCCGGAAACGGCGCAACGGGTTAACAGGCCAGAAACGGGCCGACTCTTGCCACGGGCCGAATTTGGCCCATTAGGGGAACAGGACAGTAACGGGTCGGAAGTAATCGAGGGCCGGAAAGGAGCCCAAGAATGTATGGGCCATCAGTAGGCCGAAAGCTAACACGGGGTGGAAACGGCCCATGTGAATCATGGGCCATTAACGGGTACAAATAAATTTACTATTCATTATGGGATAGAATCACCATGGGCCTCTAAAGGGCCTAAAGATACGAAGGACTCATATGGGCCGAAAGACGTCGTGGGCCATACATGGGCCGAAAGTGAAACGGGCTGGTGTCATATTCGACGGCCCACATGACGTTGTTGGGCCGATTTCGGGTAGGCCCTAACGGGTTGTGAGTTACCGGGCCGTAAAATGGGCTATTTGCGAAGAGACCATTAACAGGATTTTCATGTGCCAGCCCGCTAACTTTTGACCAAGGCAAACGGGCCGGCCTTTGTAAGCTAAATGGGCCGATGGTGTGCCGTCACACATGTCGACATATCATAGGCCCCTATTTGACCCACTAACGAGCTGACATGTGTTTTCTCCGGCCAATCAGAATTTTACATGTGGAAATTTCCCACTGGTCCGGGCTGTTAACGGTTATCGGATCCAAAACCGGAGCCGATAGCTTAACGACGACCCGTTACGGTGGATGCCACATGTCGGTCACCCTTGACGAAAGCACTTCTGTGACGCGCGATTTATCGTCATGGAAGTGGACACTTCTGTGATGATAATCTTGCTAATGTCATGGAACACTTCTACGACAGCACAGGTATGACTATCTTGATTCTATCATAAAATTGTCATGGATGTACATGCATGACAGAAAACGTGACCTACTGTGACAAACACGTATCATCAAGGAAGTGTCTTTTTTGTAGTGAGAACTAGAGCTTACCGGCACATTTCAAGGAGTTAATCCCGGCATGAGCCATCCTAAGGGAAAGATCACGTTGTCGGTAACGTTTGGGGGAGATCTGAACTACCGGACTGAGAAGATTGTGTTTGATGTGGTTGACCACCCCCTACCGTACAATGGGATCGTTGGACGCCCAGCCCGGCTAAATTCATGGCGGCATTCCACTATGCCTACAACACCCTGAAGATGCCTAGGGCACTGGAGGTCATCACCATCCCATCAGATGAGAAGGATGCAATCATTTGTGTGGACAAGATGTACCGCGACGCAGTCGCGGCAGAGGCAGCGGCAGTTCCCGCCAAGGAGGACATAGGAAAGAAGAAAGGTTGTAGGGACTCCGGCAAAGAGTCCGGGAAGTGTGCCCCACCGAGTGCACGGCACCCGTTGATGACGTGCCAGAGTGTTCTAACAGCAAAGAGACCCAAGGTCGCTACACCCCAAGTGAAGAAGGTCCCGGCAGGGCCGGCTAGCGTTGATGGTACTTTCACTCTCAGTGCCACCCTCGATGTCAAATAGGAAAGCGCGCTCATTGCCTTCCTGCGGGGTAATATCAATGTGTTTTCCTGGCAGCCATCTAATATCCCCAGTGTTCCCAAGAGGTAATCGAGCACCACCTTGTTATCTGCCCACATGCCCGACCTGTCAAATAGAAAGTCCGGAAGCAGGCCTTGGAGAGGCAGCAGTTCATCACAGAGGAGATCAAGAAGCATGAAGCAGCTGGTTTAGTCAGAGGAGTGCTACACCCCATGTGGTTGGCAAATCCAGTGGTAGTCTGGAAGGCTAACGGGAAGTGGAGTCTTTGCATAGATTTCACAGATCTCAAGAAAGCATGCCGGAAGGACCTGTTCCCCTTGCCGCGTATTGATCAGATTGTGGATTCCACTTCAGGTTGTGATTTGCTCTCCTTTCTGGATGCATACTCTGGGTATCATCAGATCTTCATGTCCAAGGAAGATGAAGAGAAGACATTGTTCATCACTCCATGTGGTATGTACTATTTTGTTCGCATGCCGTTCGGATTAAAGAGTGTCGGATCCACTTTTGCAAGGGCAGTCCAAATTGGTTTTGAGCCATAGCTGCACAGAAACATAGAAGCTTATATGGATGCTATTGTGGTCAAGACCAAGGATAGAGCCACCTTATTCAGGATTTGGAGGAAACATTTGCTAATCTACGCAAGATTAACTTGAAGCTCAACCCGGAGAAGTGTGTGTTTGGCGTCCCCTCCGGCAAGCTGCTTGGGTTCTTTGTGTCCCATCGAGGGATCGAAGCCAACCCCAACAAGATCAAAGCTATTGAGCATATCCAAGCACCAAGGACAGTTAAGGACATGAGGCGTCTAATAGGGTGTGTTGCCGCGCTAAGCAGATTCATCTCCAAGTCTGCCGAGCGCGCCCTGTCGTTCTTCAAAATATTGAAGAAGGCAGGGCCCATGAAGTGGACTCCAAAAGTAGATGCAGCTCTGCAAGAGTTGAAGGCTTACTTGTCCTCTGTGCCTACCCTGGTTTTTTATAGAAAGACTGTAAGGGAACCCCCTATAGTATAATTGGTGCAACAAACCCAAATTGCAAGTACAATGCCTTGAACCTGGGTGGGTGGGAAGGCATCAACCCCTCCCCACCACTAGGCTATGCCTACCCTGGTTGCTCCCAAACCATAGGAACTGTTGTTGCTATACTTAGAGGCAACCAACCAAGTGGTTAGTGCAGCCTTGGTGGCGCAGCAGGAAGTGGATGAAGCAGAAAGTGAGCAAGTGCCGACAGAGTCAGAAAGGGATCGAGACAGCAATGAGCACGGCAGCGAGAACAACCCCAACGACACGGCAAGGAAGAAAGTGGTGCAGCGCCCAGTGTACTTCGTCAGCTCCTTGTTACAGGGAGCTAGATCGAGGTACTCTGGCGTGGGTCTCATCATGGCCTCAAGGAAACTGTGCCACTACTTCCAAGCCCATGAGATCACGGTTGTCACTCGCTTCCTGTTGCAAAGGATACTCCGAAACCCTGAGGCTACCGGCAGAATAGTGGAGTGGGCTTCGGAGTTATCCAGTTTTGGTTTGAAGTTTGAGAGCACATCAACTATCCAGAGCAGGGCATTGGCAGAGTTTATTGCAGAATGGACGCCAACCCCAGATGAGGAAGTGCCAGAGACAGCTATCCCCGGCAAGGAATCACCCCAAGAATGGATTTTGTATTTTGATGGTGCCTTTTCCCTGCAAGGTGCAGGGGCTGGCGTGCTTCTTGTCGCCCCCTCCGGGGAGCACTTGAAGTATGCCGTCCAGATGCATTTTTCCCGGGAACAGGCAACCAACAATACAGCAGAGTATGAAGGGCTCCTTGCTGGGCTCAGGTTTGCAGCAGAATTGGGAATTAAGAAGTTGATCATTCGAGGAGACTCACAGCTTGTGGTGAGACAAGTCAACAAGGATTACCAAAGTCCAATGATGGAGGCATACGTCGAGGAAGTGAGGAGGTTGGAGGAATGCTTTGACGGATTGCAAACAGAGCACGTACCCCGTGTAGAAAGCAGCATAGCTGATCATCTGTCAAAGTGTGCTGCGCAGAAGCTTCCTGTGGAACCATGGACTTTTGTTGTCCATCTCACTCAGCCCTCCGTATCCCCAGCAACAATGGCCCGGAAAAGTAGAAAGTTGGGCACCGGTAAGCCTCTCCCGGTAGAGCCGTCCGCTCCTGGCAGAGACCCTGCCGGAAACAACTCCTCACAGCCTGACCACACCCTCCAGCCGGGCCCAGGGACCTCGTGAACGAGGCATGTGCTCCCACAGCAGAGGAGGTGCCGCTAGTCCTCGTTGCCGAGCCCCATGCTCCAACTTGGGCAAGGCACATTGTCCAGTTCCTCCAAACCGGAGAGCTTCCCAGCGACCAAGATGAAGCTGAAAGAGTAGCCCGGAGGGCTAGTATGTATCAGTTTGTCGATGACACCCTGTACAGAAGGAGGCCTAACGGTGTGAAATTGAAGTGCATCTGCCGGGAAGAAGGAAAGGAACTACTGGCTGAGATACACAAAGGCATGTGCGGCTCCCACATTGGATCAAGGGTTGGGGAAGCATTCCGGCAAGGATTCTATTGGCCCATAGCCCTCCAAGATGCGGTCGAGCTAATCACCAAGTGTGAAGCCTGCCAGTTCCATTCCAAGAAAACCCACCTGCCTGCCCAAGCTCTTCAAGCAATCCCTCTATCATGGACATTTTCGGTCTGGGGGCTCGATATCCTCGACCCCTTCGCTCGAGCAATCAGGGGCTTTGAATTCTTGTTCGTTGATATCGACAAGTTTACAAAGTGGCCGGAAGTGACTGTCGTGAGAAAGGTGACTTCTCAGTCAGCTATCAGGTTCTTGAAAGAACTGGTGTGTCATTTCGGAGTTCTGGCAAGGATTATTACCGACAATGGCACCCAGTTCATGAGCCGCGCCTTCATGCAATATGTTCATGCCCTCGGATGCAAGATCTCATTCGCCTCTGTGGCACACCCCCGGAGTAATGGACAAGCTGAGAGGGCGAACGCTGAAGTGCCGCGAGGACTCAAGACAAGAACCTTTGATACGCTGCAGAAGCACGGTAGTCGGTGGATCGAGGAGCTGCCGGTAGTTCTCTAGTCCCTCAAAACGACACCAAACTGAGCTACCGGGCAGACTCCCTTCTCCCTGGTCTATGGGGCAGAAGCAGTTATCCCCATGGAACTCATTTACGGGTCGCCTGAGTGCTTGCCTACGATGAAGTAGTGCAAGATCAGCACCGGCGTGACGATGCTGTGCTACTCGAGGAGAACCGTCTCCGGGCTGCTACGCGTGTTGCATGCTATCAGCAAGCCCTGCATCACTATCATAGCTGCAGGGTTCATGTCCGGTGTTTTGAGGAAGGTGACCTTGTCTTTAGGCACGTTCAGTCCGCCAAGGGTACAAACAAGCTGTCGCCAAAGTGGGAAGGCCCTTACTGGGTAGTACGAGTCACCAGACCTGGAGTAGTCCGTCTAGAGACAGGAGATGGCATTCAATTGCAAAACTCATGGAATATTGAGCATCTCCGCAAGTTTTACCCGTAAGGCGCGGCTGTCGGGCCCTGCCCGACAGCCACCCTTTTGTACATGCCTTGCCTCAGCTACATGTAACCCATTTTACAAAGCCAGGGCAATGACCCTATGCAAGAGAAAATAAAGAAGCGCTGTGGGGGGCCCCAACCAAGTTGCATGCATGCACAAGCATTCCAAGATCACTGCATCAGCATTTCATGAGCATTTGCATATGCATATAGATAGGATCGCATCCTGCATTCATTCTCATCTGCATGGAGCTGCAGGTTCCTGTCGTGAACTTGGCTTCAACAAGGAGTTGAGAAGATAGCCCGGCACCGTGATCCTCGGCAAGCCAAAACAGGTAAGTTCTACCTCTTGTCCATTAGTGTTATGTAATCTATAACTTGTGCATAAGGAGACCTTGCCACTCTTTTGAGACTTAGGTGCTCCCATCCTTGACTCGAACGTTGCTTCGGTCAGGATGGTCGCAGTGGCCTTTGGTAAAAGGAAGTTGGCGGGGGGCTGGACCCTTCGTATTTTTTCCGGCAGACGCAGTTCTCCGGCAAGAAAAAGGGTACCGGCAGGGTGACCTGCCGAGGAAAACTCGTTTATTTACATAAAAGAGGCATTCCTCCTCTGCATGGACGTATACATGCATGGGTTCCCGACAAGGTTTATCTTTTTCATTAAGATGCTGATACAAGTACAAGCATTACAGGACACAAACATGGACTCGAGAGGTTACATTATTTGAATTAAAATTTGGCAAGTGCCTGTAGATTTAAGATTGAAAAAAGATAAGTGCCCTGTGATGCCTTTGCCCCTGTCCATCTCCTACAGGAAGAGGTCGAAGAGGCCGGAGGCGAACCCAGCTGGGATTCGGCGCCTCCCCAGGATCAGGGTGGCGCCGCTCCCCAGCAAGGAGGAAGAAACCAAAGGGCAGGCATGGATGGTGACGGCGCCGGAGGACCAGATGGGGGACACGGAGTCACCGGCAAACATGACTCGTCAGAATGGTCGTCCCCGTTCTTGACACGTCGTGGGTTGCCACTGTCGTCTATATCACTACCACCCGAAGGCCTCGGCGCGGCAGTCACGTCAGACACCATGCTCTCTGGGTCTTCCCACAGAGAGCATGGTCGTCCCCAGGAGCCCTGACATTAGAAGTCATCGCACGCCCCGAAGACGTGTATGGGAGCAAAGAGCCCTCCTGCGCGGCAAGACGACGGCGCCCAGGAGGAGCCAGGGTCGCCTTTGCTAACGGCGACTCCCTTCTGTGGCCCCTCCCCTGCGCCGCGAAGGGAAGAAGAATGGGGAGCGATTGACTACCATGCGCCACGCTCGCTCCGAGCCTCGACATCGTGTCATTCGCATCCCCTTCCACTGAAGTCAAGGCCACGGGCGGCCCGGCAGCGAGCATGCCGGAGTTGCCACCTCCCATGTTGTTGCCGTGCCGCCTGAGTCCCCCTTTCAGATCCAGCAGAAGCTTCAAGATGAAGCCCAGGGCCTGGCCCCAGGCTCTCTTCCTCAACATAGCCAACAAGAAGCAGAAAACAGGGGAGGAGGAGCGCAAGGATGGATGACTCCGCCCTCTCCTCGCCCCTCCTTTTATAGGCGGGACAGGAAGGGGAGCCGCTCCCTCAACGGGCGGCCGCCGTCCTCCTCCGCCAATTCAAGATGACCCGCGCCCTCGCCTTGATGCTCTCTTGCACCAGGCGCCTCCGTTACCTACCCCGCACGATGCATGCCGCATACATGGCTAAGGATAAGGGCGTGGTGGGAAGAGTGAATTGGCAGTTTCTACCCCATGCGTTAAAGTCATTCACGTGCCATTACCAGGGCGGCCCCACCACTATTGGATTTACGCGATGCGCGGGGAACCGGAAACTGGCCTGAAATCAAGATCAATGAAGAAGCAAAGAAGACCTCAAGAGACCAGCCTCTTTAGCACCCCCGCCTATGCACTTATTAGGCCCTACCCCGACGACGCTCGGCAGCGCGTTCGGGGCAGGCCCAGGGGCTTCTGTCGGTGCGACAAACCCTGGGTCTGTTGCCCAGACTGTGCACACGCACGAGAACAAGATTGAGGCTCCAACCTAAGTCAGAGTACAAGAGACCAAGAGCACCGAAGGACCAGCGTGCAGATCAAGAGGACCAAAGTCAAGCCAGAGAAGCAAGATACCACCAGGAGAAAAGCCTCCCTTGCCAGGCAGGCGAGCTCGACAAGGACGGGGGCACCCCGGAAGAAGGCATCCGAAATGTCCCGGCAGAGCCTGCTGGGACTCACAGAGGCAAAACCACCTCACCAACTACTCAGCCACGACCCACGTCGTCAATCAGTGCGGGATCAAGCCGCAAAGTGACTAAGTGGCAGCCACTCGCCACATGGCAGCCTCTCTCTACAGGGAATGCCTACAGATGACACCCGTCCTGCAACGTGTCAAGCGAGCAGGCGTGTAGCTGGCAAGACAGCCCGGCAAGGCTTGCCGGGCAACCAATGATGTAACATTGAGCGGTGCATTTAATGCGCCCTGTCAACCTGCAGGATTAGGTATGATAGCACTGTTTTCTATCTTATAAGTGCATAATGACTACTTTGCCATTGTGGTGACCCCTTAACCTATAAAAGGAGGCCCCTGGCAACCGTAGAAAGGGTGAGAAGGTTGGATAACTCACACCCCCATACACGCGTAGCCACGGCCGCCCTTGCCGGGCAAGTGTACTACGCTCCACCACCACCTTTCCACCATCAATCCACCAAAGTAGGAGTAGGGTTTTACGCCTCGCGGCGGCCCGAACCTGGGTAAAACTGCCTGTGTGATCTCTGTCGTGCTGCCCCATGCTTGTCTGCTTTTTGTGCAACGCGACCTCCCCCTGCCGAACCAGCAAGGGGCCATCCGGTCCCATAGGTGGTCGTGGTTTCCCACGACACACCATGCCAGGCGTCATGTTTTTCAAACATGTATTTCATTTTTATATAGTTGAAAAACCAATAAACGAACGTTTGTGGTTGACTATTGCCAAACATTTCCTTGAAATCTCTGCTCATTCGTTGTAAAAGGCATAAGAATTTACTAAATAGCATGAGCATGGTTTTCTAGAACGTTCTTGTGCACCTTTTCATGCACCGATTGTTTGAATTTGAATTATGAGCATTAATGCATAGAAAATGCACATAATCCCCTAAATATGGTAAATGAACCCGAAAAAGTGCCAAATTTGAACATGGTGATTTGCAGGGTGTATGTTCATCGTAGAAAAAAACTCATGGACAAGGGACGAAGGAAATTTGGATTCCCCTTCAATCTTGGTGATCCCCCCTTTGAACCCATGAAACTTCCTGGGTGATGGTTTGATTTATGAAGGGCGTGCATGACGACATAAGCCAAACCTTCTCAAGTTTTTACCAGGGCACGGTGAGGCCATACCATGGCACCCAGGGGCGGAGCCAGGATTTGGGCATGAGGGGGCGAACGAGATAATGATAGTACATGCAAAAAAAATCTTGAATACACACCTAAATGTGTGTTGTTTTATATTAGAAGAAAAATTTGAGAATAAAGTATCATAATGTATCACACTGACTTATCAAAACATAGTAATACATTTTTGGCAATTCACAAAAGGGCTTCCTTTCTAAAGGATTAAATTTAGGCCTACAACTAGCAAGATCATGGAACAATAATATAATCTCGTCCGATTGAACTTTGGAGCTATTTATTTTTCAGTGAAACACCAATATCATAAATTGACTAATGCAGTCAGCCCTGCTTCCATCGAAATAGAAGAACAGGGTGCAGACGACGTTCAATAAAAACGAAAATGCCAAAAGGCAGCGTGAGGAGGAAACAACAGCTAAGATGTACTATAAGAAAATACCAGGAATCATCTCCCATATGACTGAAAAACACATCTCTAGTAATTTGAACTACTTAATCAATAGTCTGAGATGCAATCGCTGCCATACCTTTATACTTCAGCGTTTGCGACAGGATCATCACCGTGGATTAGACTTCAGTGTTTGCGGACTAGATCATCGCCGCTGTAGGATCTGCAAAGGTAGAGACGGGGGCTTGCCGGCTAGCACGGCACCGCGGCGGTGTCGTCCGTCGATCGGCTAGGGCGGCCGGTGGCGGCTAGCAGAAAATCGTGATCGATCTGGATTGTGGACGACTTGGAAGACAGGAAAGATGGGTCAAGATTCTCCACGGTGGACTAAAGATGAGACAAGAGACATGGGCTATGTTTGGGCTCGGGTACGTACACGCAGGGCTTGGGAAATCAGTTCACCGATTGGGCCTTCATATCAGACTAGTTGAACGGTACTTAAGGAACAAATCTACGACCATTAGTACGTAATATATAATAGGATCTGTATTAGTATCTACTCCGATATATTGAGGGGGGCCGATCGTTGGGGGGGACTAGCCCCTGCTCGCTCCCCTGTCTCCGCCCCTGATGGCACCATGCTAGGTGTCATGTTTTCCAAGCATGTATTTCAGTTTTCTATAGTTGAAAAAACAATAAATGACGCGTTTGTGGTTGACTATTGCTACACATTTCCTTGAAATCTCTTCCCATTCCTAGTTAAAGGCATGCGAATTTACTAAATAGCACGAGCATTGTTTTCCAGACCGTTCTTGTGCACCTTTTCATGCATCGCTTGTTCGAATTTGAATTATGTGCATTAATGCCTAGAAAATGCACATAATCCCCTAAATATGGTAAATGAGCCCGGAAAAATGCCAAATTTGAACATGTTGCTTTGGAGGGGGTATGTTGATCATAGAGAAAAATTGAATGACAAACTAGGAGGGAAATTTGGATTCCCCTTCAATCTTGGTGATTTCCCCCTCGAAACCATGAAACTTCCTCGGTGATGGTTAGATTTATGAAGGGCATGCATGACGACATAAGCCAAACCTTCTCAACTTTTTACCAGGGTGTGGTGAGGCCATACCATGGCACCATGCCAGGCGTCATGTTTCTCAAGCATGTATTTCATTTTTCTATAGTTGAAAAACCAATAAACGATGCGTTTGTGGTTGAGTGTTGCCACACATTTCCTTGAAATCTCTACTCATTCCTTGTAAAAGGCATGCGAATTTACTAAATAGCATGAGCATGGTTTTCCAGACCGTTCTTGTGCACCTTTTCATGCACCGATTGTTTGAATTTGAATTGTGTGCATTAATGCCTACAAAATGCACATAATCCCCTAAATATTGTGTGCAACCGATGTAGAGCAAGATGCAGAGCCATACGAAGAGGTGCCTTGAAATGATGATGAGGATGAGAATATGTTCCCTGATCTTGTAGATAATGTCGCTAAACAAGCAATGGAAGATGAATATCAAGAGCAACCTATCAGCCGTGCGAGATTTGATGACACTGATGATGAAGAGAGGCAGGAGAACATCGACAACCTAGTTTTAGATGAATATGATGGTGATGACATGCCAACAATTGAGTGGAACAAGGAAGACCTCAGCTAGTTGTCGACACCATATTCCAGTCGATGGTGGACTGTCGTAATGCAGTGACTACATATTGCATTCTCACTGAAAATACATATGTGGTTGATAGGAGTGAGCCAACAAGGTTCACTGTTCATTGCCCATATGATAGGTGTAGATGGAGGTTGCATGCATCACATATGTTGAGGAGCAAGTTCATCCAGGTTTGTGTATTTCAGTTTATATTGATTCATTTTATTTTCAGATCATTGTGTAATGTTTTCTAACAATATTTTGTTCGGGTCCCATTTTTTTTTAGATAAAAAAGAACCCACGCCAGCACACTTTTCCACCTGGAGGGGGAGGAGGGAAGGCTAAAACAAAGCTAGCAAAGACTAGGTGGGTGGCAGATGCAATTCTGGATTGGTTGAGAGAAACACCAACACTTGGTCCAACAACACTCCATGGGAAGCTATTTGAGAAGTACAAGATTGATATACCTTACATGAGGATTTTCTATGCTAAGGAAAGGTTCTTGACATGATTAATGGTCCTTGGAGTGAGAGCTTTCAGTTGCTCTACACATTTAAATCTGAAGTGGAAGCTGCTAGTCCAGGGAGTGTTGTCGAGATTGACAAGCATACAGTTACATACAAAATAAAAGGGAAGTCATTTAAGGAGTGCTACAGGAGGGCTTTTGTTTGTTTCAAGGCTTGTTGGCAGGGGTTTCTTGATGGTTGCAGGCCCTATTTGGCTGTTGATGCAACTGCTTTGAGTGGAAGGTGGAGAGGACAGCTTCTGTAGTTGATGGACACAACTGGCTATTCCCAGTTGCATTTGGTGTGGTGGAGGTAGAGTATGAGGAAAGTTGGGTCTGGTTTCTGCAACCGTTGCGCAACCTTATAGGTACACCCCCAGGTTTAGCTATACACACAGATGCTCGCAAGGGTTTGGAGAGTGCAGTGGAAATTGTATTCCCTAGAGTGGAGCATAGGGAATGTATGCGACACCTAGCGCAGAATTTCAGAAACAAATTCAAAGGTAAAGTTTATGATGAGAACTTATGGCCAGCATCATACACATGCAGTGAGAGGAAGCATGAGCATCATTTGAGAGTGTTGTATGCTCACAATCCTGTGGTGAAGGAGTACCTAGATGCACATCATGGAAAGTTGTGGTCAAGAAGAAAATTCAATGAAATCTGCAAAGTAGACTATGGGACCAGTAACCTGGCAGAGTGTTTCAATGCAAAGATCAAGTCATTGAAAGGGCTTCTGATATGGCAAATATTTGATAATATTCCGTAGATGATCATGATAAAGATGGCTCTTCGCAAAGAATTGCAGAAACAAAATATGTTGGCCATCTTATGCTCCCATCTCTTATTAAGTCATTGCATGCCAAGGCAAGAGGACTGAAAATGAAATGCATTCGAGCGGCGACACACAAAGTTGAGGTAACATATACTGACAGTAAAAACAGGGAATTAAGATATCCAGTTAACCTAGCAACTAGGGAATGCAGTTGTACGCAATGGCAGCTCCGTGGGAAGCTATGCATACATGCCCTACATCCGATGACTATTATAGGTGGTGAAGATGGTGAAGTTGATCAATACATCTCTGAATATTTTTCTCTGGTCAAATTCAAGGCTGCTTATGCTTCCAATGTGCATGCACTCTTGGGAAAAGACCAATGGAACATAGTAAATCCAGGGTTCAAACTACATTCTCCTGTACTGACTAGACCACCAGGAAGACCAAGGAAGAACAGGATCAGAAGAGGTGAAGAGGGTCATGTAAAAAGGCAGCGTAAGTGCAAAAAATGTGGAACCCTAGGGCGCATTTCTAGGATATGTACCAGTCCTGTGGATGCTTCATTTGGAGAAGAGGAACAAAGGGCAGCAACAAATGCAGAGGAGAATGCAACATTAGAGCGGATTGAAGCTACTACAGAGGAGAATGCAGCATTAGAGCAGATTGAAGCTAATACAGAGGAGAATGAAGTAGCAAAGTAGATTGCAGCTAATTAAGAGAATGAAGCAACCGAATTAGCACTACCGGCAGCTTGGTATGGGTGCAACAACCTTCCATTTTTTATGCATTTCTTCTCTTTTTATCGATGGTTTATAATCTTTTTTGTGTTTGGCCTAGCTCTAGGAACATTAGAGGAAAAGGATAGAAAAGGCCAAGAGAGAAAGAATTAGAAGAATATTGTGGCACCCCTGCTCAGAGAAACCAGAACGGGCCATATTCTAGCCCAGAGATCGAGGTGAAGTCTTCTGGAATACGGCACTGCTTAGCATAGAACAAACCAGCTCTCTATTACAACACGAATACGAATACAAGGTCTCCGATATTACAATGAATAACATCGGCACGGCGGCGCTACGCCAACCACAGTTGTTCTATGCAAGCAACATAACAACTTGAGGCAGCGGAACAGCGAACGACGGTGATGAACTCCAATCCGCAGGGACTCTGGCTAGAACTTTTAACCTAGATCGCGAACACAGGAACCACACCAAACAAGCAAGCAACCAGGCATGACCTGCAAACGGGCATGACATGCCAGGTCAGTACAATGAATGTACTTACAAGCTCACAATTAACCAAAAGCAGTCAAGACAAACAACAACGTGGCAGTAGCAGGTTAAAGCAATCATGAACATGATACATGGCATGCACAAACTGAACATGATACGGCTAGAATAACATTACCATGGCATGAGCATACGAACATTATAGCTAGCAGTTGGCTAGGGAATTGGGGATTTTACAATTCACCCCGGTGGAGTGCGGGAAGCCTTCACTGGAGCGCGGGAAGACTAAGTGGAGCACGCAACCCGACAACCGTATGCGGTGTCACGTGTTATCGCACACGTGTTACCATAAGGAAACATATGTGTAACTTACTAATCATCGCACATGAGTACTCGCACACGCATCATGTGTGATAATCCTAGCCATCGCAAGCAACTAGTTTGCAATTTTCAAAGTTTTTTCTACACACAGAATGACACACGAATTAACTCTAGTAACTGTCTGTGTTTTATATTCTCATCGCAAACAGTTCTTCCGAGTGGGCTATTTGCCGTGTATCACACACATCTTGTTTACACGGATCATTTGTGTTCTTTTGGCTCATCGCAAACAGTTCATCTATGTGAACTGTATGCCGCATATCACACACATCTTGTTAAGTTGAACCGTTTCTGTTGTGTTCCCTAATCGAAAGTAGTTCGTCCGAGTGAACTGTATGACATATATCACACACACCTTGATATAGCTAACCATTTCTGTTGCATTGCCTAATAGCAAACAGTTCATCAAAGCAAAATGTATGCTGTATATCCCACACACCTTTATATAGCAGCCCATTTCTGTTGTTCTGCCTCATCACAAACAATTCTTATGGATTAATCGTATGTCATGCATCGCACACGCAACTGTAATATGAACCGTGTTTGACGTATGCACCATCGCAAATGTTTTGCATCTTTTTGACGTTTTTTTACATCACCGTTTGCGATTAATGCATCGCACACAGTTTCGTCAAAGGGTCTCTGATCATAGTGTCGCGTTAGCAGCATCCTGCAGTAGTGGGTCTTCATGACCAAGCAAGCTGGATGCACACCCACTTAGTTTTCTTTTGAGCTTTCATACACTTATAGCTCTAGTGCATCCGTTGCATGGCAATCCCTACTCCTTGCATTGATATCAATTGATGGGCATCTCCATAACCCATTGATTAGCCTCGTCAATGTTAGACTTTCTTCCTTTTTTCTTCTCCACACAACCTCCCACATTATACTCTATTCCACCCATACTGCTATATCCATGACTCACGCTCATCTATTGCGTGAGAATTAAAAAGTTGAAGTGTATTAAAAAGTATGAACCAATTGCTCGTCTTGTCATCGGGGTTGTGCATGATAAATAATTTGTGTTAAGAAGATGGAGCATGACAAGAGTATATGATTTTATAGGGATAACTTTCTTTAGCCATGATATTTTGAAAAAAACATGATTGCTTTTTAGTATACTTGAAATATTATTGTTTTTATGTCAATATTAAACTTTTGTTTTGAATCTTATGGATCTGAATATTCATGCCACGTAAAGAAAGATTACATGATAAACATGTTAGGTAGCATTCCACAATTTTTTTGTTTTTATCATTTACCTACTCGAGGACGAACATGAATTAAGCTTGGGGATGCTTGATACATCTCCAATGTATCTATAATTTTTTATTGTTCCATGCTATTATATTATCAATCTTGGATGTTTTATATGCATTATTATGCTATTTTATATCATTTTTTGGGACTAACTTATTAACCTAGTTCCAGTGCCAGTTGTTGCTTTTCCCTTATTTTTGTCTTTACAGAAAATCAATACCAAACGGAGTCCAAATGGAACGAAACTTTTTGACAATTTTCCTTGGACCACAAGACACCCTGGTAGTTTCAAGAGGAGGCTAGAAGAGCCACGACATGGCCACAAGCTAAGGGGGCACCCGTGGGGGCATGGCACTTCCAACCCTAATCTTTCTTCTATAAATCCCCAAATATTCCCCGAAGACGAGAGGGTACACCAAAATACTTTTCCGCCGCCGCAAGTTTCTGTGTTTGTGAGATCCCATCTGGGGACCTTTTTCGGTACTCTGCCAGAGGGGGATTTGATCATGAGGGCTTCTACATCAACCTTGTTGCCCTTTCGATGATGTGTGAGTAGTTTACCATAGACCTACGGGTCCAGAGCTAGTAGCTAGATGGCTTCTTCTCTCTCTTTACCTCAAGAGTTGCTATTTTTTTATTTGTCCACATGGCCAAAGCATTTGTTGCTACACGACAATCACAGGAAAGTACTTTTGGCGGAGTTGGGCATGACCAAATAAGTTTGCAAACTTCTCTTCTTTTGTCAGGGGAGCAACTGGAGGAAGCTAACGAAGGAGTAGAGAGCTCTTCCGCAGCTAGCCAGTATGCGCTCTGGACGGTCAATTGGCCATTCTTCTCCGGTTCCCAAGCAAAAAAATCTTCACCAAAGCGGGGAGATGGTCGTATACTACATATTGCTCAGAAATCCACACGCAAGAAGTATTGGTTCAAACACATTAAGTCCCATCACCATTATCGTCAAGAAGTTCTGACACCCATTTATCCCTCTTTGATAATAGTGAGCATGTAGCACCACGAACCAACCATCGGTCATGCCAGATCCGTATATTCTGTCCATTAGCTACTCTCCAAACCAAATCCTTCTTGAAAAGATCAAGTCCATGACACACAGCTTGCCAAGTTTGAGACAGATTTCCGGTGAAAACGGTATCATTGATTCTCCCATACATGGCCTTCAACAATCTCGCACATAGACTATTTGGGGAAACAAGCAGGTGCCAAGCTTGTTGAGCCAACAATGCTTGGTTAAATAGACAGATGTCCCTAAAATAGAGGGCCCCTTGAGATTTTGACCGGGTCATTTTATGCCAAGCATACCAATGAATTTTCCTTTTAACTTTCCCCGGTCCCTAATAATAATTCCTCACCATGCAGTTCAGATCATCACATACTCCGAGAGGGACCTGATGTCTACTACACAACTTGTTCTTGTAGACTCGTGTTGGGCCTCCAAGCACAGAGTTTTGTAGGATAGTAGCAAATTTCCCTCAAGTCGATGACCTAAGGCTTATCAACCCGTGGGAGGCGTAGGATGAAGATGGTCTCTCTCAAACAACCCTGCAACCAAATAACAAAGAGTCTATTGTGTCCCCAACACACCAAATACAATGGTAAATTGTATAGGTGCACTAGTTCGGCGAAAAGGCGGTGATACAAGTGTAGTAATGATAGTAGATATTGATTTTTGTAATAGGAACAATAAAAACAACAAGGTAGCAAGTAACAAAAGTGAGCACAAACGGTATTGCAATGCTTGAAAATGAGACCTAGGGTTCATACTTTCCCTAGTGCAATCTCTCAACAATGCTAATATAATTGGATCATATAACCATCCCTCAACGTGCGAGGAAGAATCACTCCAAAGTTCTTATCTAGCGAAGAACATAAGACGAGATTATTTGTGGGGTACGAAACCACCTCAAAGTTATCCTTTCTGATCGATCTATCCAAGGTTTGTACTAAAATAACACCAAGTTATCCTTTTTGATCAATCTATCTAAGATTTCGTACTAAAATAACACCATATGATACACATCAACCAACTCTAATGTCACCTAGAAACTCCAATGTCACCACGAGTATCCGTGAGATGATTATACGATATGCATCAAACAATTTCGAATTCATAATACTCAATCCAACACAAAGAACCTCAAAGAGTGCCCCAAGATTTCAACCGGAGAAACAAGGACGAGAACGTGCATCAACCCCTATGCATAGATTACCCCAATGTCACCTCGGGAATCTGCAAGTTGTGTGCCAAAACACATATCAAGTGAATCAATATGATACCCAATTATCACCACGGGTATTCATAGCAATACATACATCAAGTGCTCTCAAATCCATAAAAGTATTCAATACGATAACAACGAAATCTCAAAGGAAAACTCAATTCATCACAACAAGATAGAGAGGGAGAAATACCATATGATCCAACTATATTAACAAACCTCGCGATACATCAAGATCGTGCCAAATCAAGAACACGAGAGAGAGAGAGAGAGATTAAACACAGAGCTACTAGTACAAACCCTCAGCCCCGAGGGTGGACTACTCCCTCCTCATCATGGTGGCCGCCGGGATGATGAAGATGGCCACCGGTGATGATTTCCCCCTCCGGCAGGGTGCCGAAACAGGGTCTAGATTGGTTTTTCATGGCTACAGAGGCTTGTGGCAGCGGAACTTCTGATCTAGGTCAACTTTCGGGGGTTTCTTTATATATATATATATATATATATATATATAGGATTTTTCAGCGTTGGAATCACACGAAGATGGGCCTCAGGGGGCCCACCACCCAACAGGGTGCGCCAGGGGGCTGGCGCGCCCTGGTGTCTTGTGGGCAGCAGGGGCCCCCCTCTGGTGGTTCTTTGCTCCATTATTTCTCTTTTCTTCCAAAAAAATCGTCAAAAAGTTTCATCCAATTCCAAGAACTTTTATTTCTGCACAAAAAACAACACCAGGGTAGTTCTGCTAAAGACAGCGTCAGTCCGGGTTGGTTCCATTCAAATCATACCAAAACCATATAAAATTGTTGTAAACATGGCATCAATACTTCATAAATTATAGATACGTTGGAGACGTATCAGGACCTTAAATACACTCATAATAAAAGTGGGGATTAACTATGAAACAGAGTTTATTAAAACTTCTTTCCCAGCTTGAGTAGGGTGTCCATCGAAAGAGAACATTCGCTTTGTCATCTTAAGTTGCAGGTTCTGAAATTTTCCCTTCGACATCCTACCATCAAGGGTGTTCAAAACCAGAAGTTGGGACACCCAGTTCAGCTTTAAGCAAACCTATGATAGTCTCCGAACAGGAGTTACCGAGGAGAATGGAGGATTCTGAGGGGTTAAGTAGCTGATCGATAGCTGGACCATAAACCTGAAGAACTTGCTTGACATACCTGCATGCTGCCTATTTGCCTTAAAGAACAAAAGTGTGTCATTTGCAAACAGGAGGTGTGACATACTAGGAGCTCTTGTAATTTTCAGGGGGGATAAATCACCAGAAACAATGCCCTTGTTGAAAAGAGCAAAGAGACCATCAACCACAAAAATAAATAAGTATGAGGATAATGAATTGCCTTGCTGAAGCCCACGCGAACGGTTCAAAGAATCGAAGATGGCTTCATTAAATTTTATGGAGTATCTCACCGAGGTCACGCAAGACATAATCCTATCAACCCAACGGTGAGTGAAGCCAAGCTTTTGCATCATTTGCTTAATGTAATTCCAGTCCACTCTACCATAAGAGTTTTATTTGCAGGCGCAAAAACTTTTAGTGGGGTCCTTTTCTGCCTAGTGTGATGAATACACTCAAACACAATTAGGGAGTTATCAGTGATCATGCGCCCAGGATAAATACACTCTGCGTCGGTGAGATAATATCATCAAGCGTTGGCCTAAGCTGGTTAACCATGCACTTAGACCACCTCATAAACGACATTGCACAAACTAATAGACCTGAAATCAGTTACCTTAGTTAGGTTAGGAATTTTCAAAATCACAACGATAGTAGTGTTATTCACCTTAGGTGGCATGATTCCGGACCAGAAGAATTATTTAACCGCATAAATGATACTATGCTTTAAATTACCCCAGTTACGTTGAAAAAAGCAGGCGGGTAGACTGTTGGGTCCAAGGGTGTCAGTGCAACAAACCCCTGGGTCTGTTGCCCATACTGTGCACAGGCACGAGAACAAGATTACAGCACCAAGATCAGAGTGGAGCACAAGGAATCAGTTCTTCAAAGGACCAACGTGCAGCACAAGAAGACCAAGACTAGCTAGGAGAACAGGATATTGATAAGGGAAAAGCCTCCCTTGCCGGGCAGGCGAGCCCGGCAAGGACGGGGTCACCCCCAGAAGCAAGCCTCCAGCTCGTCCCAGCAAGGCCTGTCAGGGCCTATGGAGGCAGAACCACCTCACCACGATACACGTCGTCGATCGGTGCGGTGTCAAGCTCCAAAGTGACTAAGTGGCTGCTATTCACCACATGGCAGCCACTTTCTACAGGAAATACCTCCAGGCGACACCCGCCCTGCGGCGTGTCGAGCGAGCAGATGCGAAGCAGGCAAAATAGCCCGGCAGGGCCTGCCGGGCAAGCTATGATGTGACATTGAGCAGTGCATTTAATGCGCTCTGTCGGCCTGCAGAGTTAGGTATGATATCACTGTTCGCTATCTTATCAGTACATAATGACTGATTTGCCACTGTGGTGACCCCTTTGTCTATAAAAGGAGGCCCAAGGGAACCATAGAAAGGGTTAGCGAATCCACCCCCTCACACATTCATACGCGCGTAGCCGTTTGGCCCCGAGGCAATCCTATCGGGCAAGCGTGTTGCGTTCACCACCATTTTTCCACCATCAATCCACCAAAGCAGGAGTAGGGTTTTACGCCTCACGGCGGCCCGAACCTGGGTAAAGATTGCCTGTGTGATCTATGCCGTGTTGTTCGACGCCCCTCTGCTCTTTGTGCAACATGCCTCCCCCCGCCGAACCAGCAATGGACTCTTGGTCCCATAGGTGGCCATGGTTTCCCATGACATCTTTGGCGCGCCAGGTAACGGGATCACTTGCGCGAACCTGAAGGCGTGAACAGCGCGTCATCTTCATCATCTTGCCGCTCCATCGACTATGGCGCCCAAGAAGAAACTCGGTGCTTCAGCTCACCCGTCCACCTCGAAGGCTCCGCCGCCCGCAGTCACCAACACCGCGGGGGCCGCGGAGGCGAGGATGTGGGCGTTGTAGGGGACGCGGTCGTCGCAGGTGGCGTCGTCACCACCTCCCCCGCGGCTGAAACAGGAGCGGGAGGCACAGAAGGAGAGCAGCATCAGCAACATCCCGGTGGCCATGCTCCGCAAGGTACGAGCGAAGGGGTTATTCCATCTGTACCTCTTCCCCTCGCCGAAGGGCACAGCCACAGTGGTGGCACCAGGACTGGGACGAATCACCACCCTCCGGCCGCCCCCACCACGGGCGTGACCGCAGGGCGCGCGCCACCCCCTGGACGGGTTGACCCATCCACTGTGCCCAACGGAGCCCCTGCCCCTCAATCGCCTTCTCCACGTCACCGTGCCATCCAAGTGGCTATCTCGCAATAGCGAGGGCGCGACGCAGTCGCCACCGGCACCATCAAAAGCCGGGAGACGGTACGATCTACATCATCATCGCTGATGCCAAGCTCCGCTACGGAGGCCATGGCACGTGCCCAGCTACTGTTGAGGTTTTCGCCGGCGGTCGATCAGATGGATGAATGGAGAGCCACCATTCAGAGTCTGATTGGCTTCGCCAAGGCTGGGGGCTCGCAGCGGGCTGGTCAGTCACGGCCTCCCCAAGCGATGACAACGGCCCGCGCTGCTGGTCATACAGAAGGGGCCACCCCCACGGTGCAGTCCCCACTGCGGCAACCAGCGCGGGCGCGGCAGAATCCAAAACCTGACGATGTCTCGATGGTCTCTTCCGACCCTCGAGCATGTCCAGGCCAACGGCGAGCACCAGAGGACATGCGGAGGGGAGACGCGCGCATCATCGAGCGACGCCGCGACGACCACCGCCGTACCAATGGGTGTGATGGTCTCAACGTCAATGAGCCTGCGCTCGAGGACGACGGGTGCCTGGCTTTCGAGGTTGGGTGCCCCGCCTTTACTCGTGAGCTACGGCAAGTCCGTTGGCCATCTGCTCGTACGTTCAAGCCAGAGATACCAGAGAAGTATGATGGAAGGCTGAACCCACAGAGTTCTTAAGCATCTACACCATCGCTGTTCAGGCTGCCGGAGGAAGAGATGAGAAGGTGTTTGCCAACTACTTCCCTTTGGCACTCAAGTCCAATGTGAGGTCTTGGCTGATGCACCTGCCAGAGAACTCTATTTCGTCATGGGCTGACCTGTGCCATGAGTTCATTGGCGCCTTCATAGGCAGCCATCAAGAACCAGGACGGCCCAGCGACTTGCAACTTCTCCAACAGAAAGAAGGAGAGACCCTCCGCAAGTATTTACAAAGATTCAGCAAAGTCCACAGGAATATCCCAAATATCCATCCAGTGGCTGTGATAGCTGCCTTCCAGTCCAATGTGCGCAACGGCAGGATACGTTCCAAGATGAATGTACGGTTGCCCAAGACTGTGAAGGAGCTTTACACCTTGGTGGACAAGTGTGCGCGGATGGAGGAGGGAAGGAAACTCCCTGGAGAGGAAGATTGCATCAACATCGACTCAGAGGATGACGATGAATCCACCAGTCAGAAGAAGAAGAGCAAGAAGTGCAATAAGAGGCGCAAGGATAAGGCAGTGATGACC
This sequence comes from Triticum aestivum, assembly GCF_018294505.1. NCBI lineage: Eukaryota > Viridiplantae > Streptophyta > Magnoliopsida > Poales > Poaceae > Triticum > Triticum aestivum. The sequence goes on along the minus strand of NC_057796.1, from coordinate 124,698,331 downwards.
GTAGAGGGATCGGGCACGCTCAGTACCGGGAAGAAGGCTAAGGCCGAAGATCCCGGCAAGGAGGCTATCGCGTGCGCTGACTGCCGGGAGGCTGCGGCTGCCGAGAAGGCTGGGGAAGGCGATGGGTCGTACTGCAAGATCCATCGGACCAAAGGGCCACGATATCCAAGAGTGTCATCAGGTCGAGCAGCTTGTCAAGAGGCAGAGAGCTGAGTATGAGAAGCGTGATAAGGAGAAAGGTCAGAATGCTACTGGCGGTAAGGCCCGTGGCGGTGAAGCAAATCGTCCCGGCAAGGCTTTTCGGAACCAAGGAAAACCCACCAGGGGCCAAGAGAAGGAGGTTTGCAATGATGAGAGTGATGGAGGGGATGAAGAGGGAACCAGCGAGCGGGAATTCCAGAAGGCCACTGACGCCCTGTGCATTGACAGGGGTGCATCTTTGCACTCCTCTCACCGCCAACTTAAATGGTGGGTGCATGAGGTTAATGCCGTGGAGCCAGCGGCAGAGACTCGGAAGCTGCTCAGATGGTCATGCACGCCCATCATCTTTGACGAAGAGGACCATCTTGACCGCACCACTGCGGTAGGATGTTTGCCATTGTTGGTCTCTCCAACAATTCGCAACCTCAAGGTCACAAAGATGTTGGTTGACGGCGGGGCCGGGTTAAATCTGATTTCCCCAAAGGTTATCAGCAAACTTTAGATAGCAGAGGAAGAACTAAAGGTCACGGGCATGTTTCAAGGAGTTAATCCCGGCAGGAGTCATCCTAAGGGAAAGATCACATTGCCAGTGACATTTGGGGGGGGGACTAAACTATCGGACTGAGAAGGTTGTGTTTGATGTGGTCGACCTCCCCCTGCCATACAATGGGATTCTTGGACGCCCAGCTCTGGCAAAATTCATGGCAGCATCCCACTATGCCTACAACACCTTGAAGATGCCAGGGCCAGTAGGGGTCATTTCTATCCCGTCAGATGAGAAGGATGTAATCATTTGCGTGGATAAGATGTATCGGGACACAGTCGTGGCAGAGACCACAGCAGCGGCAGTTCCTGCCAAGGAAAACAAAGGAAAGAAGAAGGATAGCAGGGGCACCAGCAAGGAATTCGGGAAGCGTACCTCTTCGGAGTGCGTTGCGCCTGTTGATGACTTGCCGGAGAGTTCCAACAACAAGAGATCCAAGGTTGCCGCACCACATGTGAAGAAGGTCCCGGCAAGGCTGGCTGGCGTTGATGGTACCTTCACCATCAGCGCCACCCTTGATGACAAATAGGAAAGCGCGCTCGTTGCCTTCCTACGGGTGAATATCGATGTGTTTGCCTGGCAACCATCTGATATCCCCAGTATTCCCAGGGAGGTAATCAAGTACCACCTTGTTGTCTACCCACATGCCCGACCTATCAAGCAGAAGGTTCGAAAGCAGGCCTTGGAGAGGCAGCAGTTCATTGCAGAGGAGATTAAGAAGCTTGAAGCAACTGGTCTGGTCAAAGGAGTATTGCATCCGACATGGTTGGCAAACCGAGTGGTCATGCGCAAGGCTAACGGGAAATGGAGGCTTTGCATAGATTTCACAGATCTCAACAAGGCTTGCCCGAAGGACCCATTTCCCTTGCCGCGCATTGACCAGATTGTGGACTCCACTTCAGGTTGTGATTTGCTTTCCATTTTGGATGCATACTCTAGGTATCATCAGATCTTCATGTCCAAGGAAGACGAAGAGAAGACCTCGTTCATCACCCCGTGTGGTATGTACTGCTTTGTGCGCATGCCTTTCGGGTTAAAGAGTGTCAGGTCCACTTTTGCAAGAGCAGTCCAGATTGGTTTTGAACCACACTTGCACAGAAACATTGAGGCTTATATGGATGATATTGTGGTCAAGACCAAGGACAGATCAACCCTCATCCAGGATTTGGAGGAGACATTTGCTAATCTGCGCAAGATCAACTTGAAGCTAAATCCGGAGAAGTGTGTGTTTGGCGTTCCCTCCGGCAAGCTGGGGTTCTTTGTGTCCCATTAGGGGGTCGAAGCCAACCCCGACAAGATCAAGGCTATCGAGCAGATACAGGCACCCAGGACAGTCAAGGATGTGAGGCGTCTGACAGGGTGCGTTGCCGCGCTTAGCAGATTTATCTCCAAATTGGCCGAGCGCGCCCTACCGTTCATCAAGATTTTGAAGAAGGCAGGGCCCATGAAGTGGACCCCGGAAGCAGATGCGGCTTTACAAGACTTGAAACCTACTTGTCCTCTGTGCCCACTTTGGTTGCCCCCAAACGACAAGAGCCGTTGCTGCTGTACTTAGCGGCAACCAATCAAGTGGTTAGTGCAGCCTTGGTGGCACAGCGGGAAGTAGAGAAAACGGAGATTGGACAAGGCCCGGCAGGGCCGGATAAGAATCAGGACAGAGAAGAACACGGCAGTAGGGACAACCCCAAGGACGTGGCAAAGAAGAAAGTGGTGCATCGCCCAGTGTACTTTGTTAGCTCACTGTTATAGGGGGTAGGACGAGGTACTCTGGTGTGCAAAAGTTGATTTTTGGCCTCATCATGGCCTCAAGGAAACTGCGCCACTACTTCCAAGCCCATGAGATCACGGTTGTCACCCGCTTCCCATTGCAAAGGATACTCCGAAAACTTGAGGCTACCGGCAGAATAGTGGAGTGGGCTTTGGAGTTATCCAGCTTTGGCCAAAAGTTTGAGAGCACGTCAACAATCGAGAGCAGGGCATTGGCAGAGTTTATTTCAGAATGGACGCCAACCCCTGATGAAGAAGTGCCGGAAACAGTTATCCCCGACAAGGAAGCACCCCAAGAACGGATCTTGTATTTCGATGGTGCCTTCCCCCTGCAAGGTGCAGGGGCTGGCGTGCTTATTGTTTCTCCCACCAGGGAGCACTTGAAGTACGTCGTCCAGATGCACTTTCCTTGGGAGGAGGCAACCAACAATACAGCAAAGTATGAAGGGCTCCTTGCCGGGCTCAAGATTGCAACAGAATTGGGAATCAAGAAGCTGATCATTCGAGGAGATTCACAGCTTGTGATGAGACAAGTCAACAAGGATTACCAAAGTCCATTGATGGAGGCATATGTTGAGGAAGTCAGAAGATTGGAGGAGCACTTTGACGGATTGCAAACAGAGCACGTACCCCGTGCGAAAAATAGCATAGCTGATCATCTGTCAAAGTGTGCTGCGCAAAAACTTCCCGTGGAACCAGGAACTTCTGTTCTCCATCTTACTCAGCCCTCGGTATCCCCGGCAACAATGGCTAGAAAGAGGAGGAAGTGGGACTCTGGTAAGCCTCTCCCAGTAGAGCCTCCCAGGGCTCCTGGTAGGGACCCTACCGGAAACTCCTCATCGCCTGCCGGGCTGCGCTCTCTTGCCGGGCCGCTGGTCCCCGCGGACGAGGTACGCGCTCCCGCAGATGAGGCGGTGCCGCTAGTCCTTGTTGCCGAGCCGCGGGCTCCAACTTAGGCAATGCACATAGTCCATTTCCTCCAAACTGGAGAACTTTCCTATGAGCAAGAGGAAGCTAAAAGAGTAGCCCGGAGGGCCAGTATGTATCAGTTTGTCGATAACACTTTGTATAGAAGAAGGCCCAACGGTGTGAAATTGAAGTGCATCTGCCAGGAAGAAGGAAAGGAACTGCTGGCGAAAATACACAAAGGCATGTGCGGCTCCCACATTGGATCAAGGGCATTAGTTGGGAAAGCATTCCGACAAGGATTCTATTGGCCCACGACCCTCCAAGATGCGGTCGAGCTAGTCACCAAGTGTGAAGCCTGCCAGTTCCATTCCAAGAACATCCATCTGCCTGCACAAGCACTTCAGACAATCCCTTTGTGATGGTCGTTTTCGGTCTGGGGGCTCGATATCCTCGGCCCTTTCCCCCGAGCTACCGGGGGCTTTGAATTCTTGTTCGTTGCCATCGACAAGTTTACAAAGTGGACGGAAGTAGATGCCATGAGAAAGGTGACTTCTCAGTCAGCTATCAAGTTCTTGAAAGGATTGGCGTGCCGCTTCGGGGTCCCTGCCCGGATCATCACTGACAACGGCACCCAGTTCACGAGTCGCGCCTTCATGCAATATGTTCATGCCTTCGGAAGCAAGATCTCATTTGCCTATGTTGCACATCCCAAAAGCAATGGACTAGATGAGAGGGCGAACGCTGAAGTGCTGCGAGGACTCAACACGAGAAACTTTGATACGCTGCGAAAGTGTGGTAGGCGATGGATCGATGAGCTTCTGGTAGTCCTCTGGTCCCTCAGAACGACACCAAACCGGGCTACCGGGCAGACTCCCTTCTCCCTAGTCTATGGGGCAGAAGTAGTTATCCCCATGGAACTCATTTACGGGTCACCTCGAGTGCTTGCCTACGATGAAGTAGCGCAGGATCAGCACCGGCATGACGATGTTGTGCTTCTCGAGGTGAACCGTCTCCGGGCTGCTACGCATGCTGCACGATATCATCAAGCCCTACGTCGCTATCACAGCCGCAGGGTTCATGCCTGGTGTTTTGAGGAAGGCAACCTTGTCCTTAGGCGTGTTCAGTCCGCTAAGGGTACAAACAAGTTGACGCCGAAGTGGGAAGGCCCTTACCGGGTAGTTCGAGTCACCAGACCTGGCGCAGTCCGTCTGGAGACCGGAGGTGGCATTCAATTGCAAAACTCATGGAATATTAAGAATCTCCGCAAGTTCTACCCGTAAGGCGCGGCTGTTGGGCCCTGCCCGGCAGCCACCCTTTTGTACAGGCCTTGCCTCAGTTGCCTTGTACAAAGCCAGGCGCAGAACCTGAGCAACTGAGAAATAAATGAAGCGCGGGGGCCCCCCGACAAGTTGCATGCATGCATAAGCATTTCATGAGCACTGCATATGCATATAGATAAGATCACATCTTGCATCATTTCCATTTGCATAAAATTGCATGTTCCTGCCGTGAGCTTGGCCTCTACAGGAAGCTGGAAAGATGAACCAACACTGCGGTCTCCGGTGAGCCAAACAGATAAGTTCTATCTCTTGTCCATACGTGTTCTGTAAGCAAATACTTGTGCATAGGAAAACCTCGCGCTCCCATCCCTTGACACGAACATTACTTCGGTCAGGATGGTCGCAGTGGCCTTAGATTAAAAAGATTGGCGGGGGGATGGTTCTTCCCCACAATATTTGTCCGGTAGGCTTAGTTCCCCGGCAAGAAAAATGGAGGGTACTGGCAGGATAGCCTGCCGGGGGAAACTCGTTTATTTAAAATATGGAGGCATTCCACCTCTGCATGGACATATACATGCACGAATCCCCGGCAAGGTTCATCTTTTTCATTAATATGCAGATCAAACAAGTACAGAACTTACAGGATACAAACATGGATACAAGAGATTACATTATTTGAACTAAAGTTTGGCAATTGCCTACAGATTTAAGATTGAAAAAAGATAAGTGCCCCGTAATCTCCTCTTTTCATTTTCCCTCTGCCAGGTATTGCGGCGGGAAGAGGGGAGGACTGAAAGAGCACCCAAGCAGGGGCCCATCCCGGTCTCGCCACGACCTGCCGGGCACGGCCTGACAAGATCGGGAGTGGCGAGGCTGCGAAGGAGGGGCACGAAGGGCAGCACGGAGGTCCCCTGATCACCACCTCCGGGACCAGCAAGAAGCCCCGGCTTGAGCACCGGTGGAGTCATCCACCAAAGCTCAGCCGAAAAACTGCTGGAGGAGGCGAAGGAACCAAGGGAACATCCCTCCTCGGCTATCACCCAAAGAGACTGGTGATGATGGTGCCAGGAGGGAGGGGAAGAGCAGAAAGACGAGGTGGCGGGTCGCCAGTCAAAGGCGAAGGCTGTTGGAAATATGCCCTAGAGGCAATAATAAATGGTTATTATTATATTTCTGTGTTCATGATAATAGTCTATTATTCATGCTATAATTGTATTGTCCGGAAATCGTAATACATGTGTGAATACATAGACCACAACCTGTCCCTAGTAAGCCTCTAGTTGACTAGCTCGTTGATCAACAGATAGTCATGGTTTCCTGACTATGGACATAGGATGTCACTGATAACGGGATCACATCATTAGGAGAATGATGTGATGGACAAGACCCAACCTAAGCATAGCATAAAAGATCGTGTAGTTTCGTTTGCTAGAGCTTTTCCAATGTCAAGTATCTTTTCCTTAGACCATGAGATCGTGCAACTCCCGGATACCGTAGGAGTGCTTTGGGTGTGCCAAACGTCACAACGTAACTGGGTGACTATAAAGGTGCATTACGGGTATCTCCGAAAGTGTCTGTTGGGTTGGCACGGATCAAGACTGGGATTTGTCACTCCGTGTAAACGGAGAGGTAACTCTGGGCCCACTCGGTAATGCATCATCATAATGAGCTCAATGTGACTAAGGCGTTAGTCACGGGATCATGCATTGCGGTACGAGTAAAGAGACTTGCCGGTAACGAGATTGAACAAGGTATTGGGATACCGACGATCGAATCTCGGGCAAGTAACATACCGATTGACAAAGGGAATTGCATACGGATTGATTGAATCCTCGACACCGTGGTTCACCCGATGATATCATCGTGGAACATGTGGGAGCCAACATGGGTATCCAGATCCCGCTGTTGGTTATTGACCGGAGAAGCGTCTCGGTCATGTCTGCATGTCTCCCGAACCCGTAGGGTCTACACACTTAAGGTCCGGTGACGCTAGGGTTGTAGAGATATATGTATGCGGAAACCCGAAAGTTGTTCGGAGTCCCGGATGAGATCCCGGACGTTACGAGAGGTTCCGGAATGGTCCGGAGGTGAAGAATTATATATAGGAAGTCCAGTTTTGGCCACCGGGAAAGTTTCGGGGGTTATCGGTATTGTACCGGGACCACCGGAAGGGTCCCGGGGGTCCACCGGGTGGGGCCACCTGTCCCGGAGGGCCCCGTGGGCTGAAAGTGGAGGGGAACCAGCCCCTAGTGGGCTGGGGCGCCACCTTGGGCCTCCCCCCCATGCGCCTAGGGTTGGGAACCCTAGGGGGGGAGTTCCCCCTTGCCTTGGGGGGCAAGGCAACCCCTTTCCCCCTTTGGCCGCCGCCCCCCCTTGGAGATCCCATCTCCTAGGGCTGCGCACCCCCTTGGGGGCCTATATAAAAGGGGGGGAGGGAGGGCAGCACACCACAGCCTTTGGCGCCTCCCTCCTCCCCTGCAACACCTCTCTCTCTCGCGCAGAAGCTCGGCGAAGCCCTGCCGGAGAGCCGCTACATCCACCACCACGCCGTCGTGCTGTTGGATCTCCATCAACCTCTCCTCCCCCCTTGCTGGATCAAGAAAGGAGGAGACGTCGCTGCACCGTACGTGTGTTGAACGCGGAGGTGCCGTACGTTCGGCACTCGGTCATCGGTGATTTGGATCACGGCGAGTACGACTCCGTCATCCACGTTCATTGGAACGCTTCCGCTCGCGATCTACAACGGTATGTAGATGCACTCCCTTCCCCTCGTTGCTAGTAGACTCCATAGATGCATCTTGGTGAGCGTAGGAAAATTTTAAAATTATGCTACGATTCCCAACAGTGGCATCATGAGCCAGGCCTATGCGTAGTTACTATGCACGAGTAGAACACAAAGCAGTTGTGGGCGTTGAGTTTGCCAATTCTTCTTGCCGCTACTAGTCGTTTCTTGTTTCGGCGGCATTGTAGGATGAAGCGGCCCGGACCGACCTTACACGTACGCTTACGTGAGACTGGTTCCACCGACTGACATGCACAAGTTGCATAAGGTGGCTAGCGGGTGTCTGTCTCTCCTACTTTAGTCGGAACGGATTCGATGAAAAGGGTCCTTATGAAGGGTAAATAGAAATTGGCAAATCACGCTGTGGTCATACGTAGGTAAGAAACGTTCTTGCTAGAAACCTACAAACCACGTAAAAACTTGCAACAACAATTAGAGGACGTCTAACTTGTTTTTGCAGCAAGTGCTATGTGATGTGATATGGCCAGAAGATGTGATGAATGATATATGTGATGTATGAGATTGATCATATTCTTGTAATAGGAATCACGACTTGCATGTCGATGAGTATGACAACCGGCAGGAGCCATAGGAGTTGTCTTTATTATTTTGTATGACCTGCGTGTCATTAAGTAGACGCCATGTAAATTACTTTACTTTATTGCTAAACGCGTTAGCCATAGAAGTAGAAGTAATCATTGGCGTGACGACTTCATGAAGACACAATGATGGAGATCATGATGATGGAGATCATGGTGTCATGCCGGTGACAAAGATGATCATGGTGCCCCGAAGATGGAGATCAAAGGAGCATGATGATATTGGCCATATCATGTCACTGTTTGATTGCATGTGATGTTTATCATGTTTTTGCATCTTATTTGCTTAGAACGACGGTAGCAAGTAGGATGATCCCTTATAATAATTTCAAGAAAGTGTTCACCCTAACTGTGCACCGTTGTGAAGGTTCGTCGTTTCGAAGCACCACGTGATGATCGGGTGTGATAGATTCTTACGTTCGCATACAACGGGTGTTGACGAGCCTAGCATGTACAGACATGGCCTCGGAACACACGCAATACACTTAGGTTGACTTGACGAGCCTAGCATGTACAGACATGGCCTCGGAACACGGAGGACCGAAAGGTCGAGCATGAGTCGTATAGAAGATACGATCAACATGGAGATGTTCACCGATCTTGACTAGTCCGTCTCACGTGATGATCGGACACGGCCTAGTTGAGCTCGGATCATGTTTCACTTAGATGACTAGAGGGATGTCTGTCTGAGTGGGAGTTCATTAAATAATTTGATTATATGAACTTTATTATCATGAACTTAGTCTAAAATCTTTACATCATGTATTGTAGATCAAATGGCCCACGTTGTCCTCAATTTCAACGCGTTCCTAGAGAAAACCAAGCTGAAAGATGATGGCAGCAACTATACGGACTGGGTCCGGAACCTGAGGATCATCCTCATAGCAGCCAAGAAAGATTATGTCTTAGAAGCACCGCTAGGTGAAGCACCAATCCCTGAGAACCAAGACGTTATGAACGCTTGCCAGCAGCGTGCTGATGATTACTCCCTCGTTCAGTGCGGCATGCTTTACAGCTTAGAACCGGGTCTCCAAAAGCGTTTTGAGAAACATGGAGCATATGAGATGTTCGAGGAGCTGAAACTGGTTTTTCAAGCTCATGCCCGGGTCGAGAGATATGATGTCTCCGACAAGTTCTTCAGCTGTAAAATGGAGGAGAACAGTTCTGTTAGTGAGCACATACTCAGAATGTCTGGGTTGCACAACCGCTTGTCTCAGCTGGGAGTTAATCTCCCGGATGACGCGGTCATTGACAGAATCCTTCAGTCGCTTCCACCAAGCTACAAGAGCTTTGTGATGAACTACAATATGCAGGGGATGGAAAAGACCATTCCCGAGGTATATTCAATGCTGAAATCAGCTGAGGTAGAGATCAGAAAAGAACATCAAGTGTTGATGGTGAATAAAACCACTAAGTTCAAAAGGGGCAAGGGTAAGAAGAACTTCAAGAAGGACGGCAAGGGAGTTGCCGCGCCCGGTAAGCCAGTTACCGGGAAGAAGTCAAAGAATGGACCCAAGCCCGAGACTGAGTGCTTTTATTGCAAGGGAAGTGGTCACTGGAAGCGGAACTGCCCCAAATATTTAGCGGACAAGAAGAAGGCCGGCAACACCCAAGCTATATGTGATATACAAGTAATTGATGTGTACCTTACCAGTACTCGTAGTAGTTCCTGGGTATTTGATACCGGTGCGGTTGCTCATATTTGTAACTCAAATCAGGAACTACGGAATAAACGGAGGCTGGCAAAAGACGAGGTGACGATGCGCGTCGGGAATGGTTCCAAGGTCGATGTGATCGCCGTCGGCACGCTACCTCTGCATCTACCCACGGGATTAGTTATAAACCTCAATAATTGTTATTTAGTGCCAGCTTTGAGCATGAACATTGTATCGGGATCTCGTTTAATTCGAGATGGCTACTCATTTAAATCTGAGAATAATGGTTGTTCTATTTATTTGAGAGATATGTTTTATGGTCATGCCCCGCTGGTCAATGGTTTATTTTTGATGAATCTCGAACGTGATGTTACACATGTTCATAGTGTGAATACCAAAAGATGTAAAGTTGATAACGATAGTCCCACATACTTGTGGCACTGCCGCCTTGGTCACATTGGGGTCAAGCGCATGAAGAAGCTCCATGCAGATGGACTTTTGGAGTCTCTTGATTACGAATCATTTGACACGTGCGAACCATGCCTCATGGGTAAAATGACCAAGACTCCGTTCTCCGGAACAATGGAGCGAGCAACCAACTTATTGGAAATCATACATACCGATGTGTGCGGTCCAATGAGTGTTGAGGCTCGCGGAGATGTTCTCACTCTCACTGATGATTTGAGTAGATATGGGTATGTCTACCTAATGAAACACAAGTCTGAAACCTTTGAAAAGTTCAAGGAATTTCAGAGTGAAGTCGAGAATCAACGTGACAGAAAAATAAAATTCTTACGATCAGATCGTGGTGGAGAATATTTAAGTCACGAATTTGGTACACACTTAAGGAAATGTGGAATAGTTTCACAACTCATGCCGCCTGGAACACCTCAGAGATATGGTGTGTCCGAACGTCGTAATCGCACTCTATTGGATATGGTGCGATCTATGATGTCTCTTACCGATTTACCGCTCTCATTTTGGGGTTATGCTTTAGAGACTGCCGCATTCACTTTAAATAGGGCACCGTCTAAATCCGTTGAGACGACACCGTATGAATTATGGTTTGGGAAGAAACCTAAGCTGTCGTTTCTAAAAGTTTGGGGATGCGATGCTTATGTCAAGAAACTTCAACCTGAAAAGCTCGAACCCAAATCGGAAAAATGCGTCTTCATAGGATACCCTAAGGAAACTATTGGGTATACCTTCTACCTCAGATCCGAAGGCAAGATCTTCGTTGCCAAGAACGGGTCCTTTCTAGAGAAGGAGTTTCTCTCGAAAGAATTGAGTGGGAGGAAAGTGGAACTTGATGAGGTGATAGTCACCCCTTCCGAACCGGAAAGTAGCGCAGCACGGGAAAATGTTCCTGTGGTGCCTACACCGACGGGGAAGGAAGTTAATGATGATGATCATGAAGCTTCGGATCAAGTTGCCAGTGAACTTCGTAGGTCCACAAGGACACGTTCCGCACCAGAGTGGTACGGCAACCCTGTCCTGGAAATCATGTTGTTAGACAACGGTGAACCTTCGAACTATGAAGAAGCGATGGCGGGCCCGGATTCCGACAAATGGCTAGAAGCCATGAAATCCGAGATAGAATCCATGTATGAAAACAAAGTATGGACTTTGACTAACTTGCCCGATGAGCGGCGAGCCATAGAAAACAAATGGATCTTTAAGAAGAAGACGGACGCAGATGGTAATGTGACCATCTACAAAGCTCGACTTGTCGCTAAGGGTTATCGACAAGTTCAAGGGGTTGACTACGATGAGACTTTCTCACCCGTAGCGAAGCTGAAGTCCGTCCGAATCATGTTAGCGATTGCCGCATACTATGATTATGAGATATGGCAGATGGACGTCAAAACGGCATTCCTTAACGGCTTCCTTAAGGAAGAGTTGTATATGATGCAGCCGGAAGGTTTTGTCGATCCTAAGAATGCTAACAAAGTATGCAAGCTCCAACGCTCAATCTATGGGCTGGTGCAAGCATCTCGGAGTTGGAACATTCGCTTTAATGAGATGATCAAAGCGTTTGGGTTTACACAGACTTATGGAGAAGCCTGTGTTTACAAGAAAGTGAGTGGGAGCTCTGTAGCATTTCTCATATTATATGTGGATGACATACTATTGATGGGAAATGATATAGAATTCTTGGAAAGTATAAAGGCCTATTTGAATAAGTGTTTTTCAATGAAGGACCTTGGAGAAGCTGCTTATATATTAGGCATCAAGATCTATAGAGATAGATCGAGACGCCTCATTGGTCTTTCACAGAGTACATACCTTGACAAGATATTGAAGAAGTTCAATATGGATCAGTCCAAGAAGGGGTTCTTGCCTGTATTGCAAGGTGTGCAATTGAGCACGGCTCAATGCCCGACCACGGCAGAAGATATAGAAGAGATGAGTGTCATCCCCTATGCCTCGGCCATAGGGTCTATTATGTATGCCATGCTGTGTACCAGACCTGATGTAAACCTTGCCGTAAGTTTGGTAGGAAGGTACCAAAGTAATCCCGGCAAGGAACACTGGACAGCGGTCAAGAATATCCTGAAGTACCTGAAGAGGACTAAGGATATGTTTCTCGTTTATGGAGGTGACGAAGAGCTTGTCGTAAAGGGTTACGTCGACGCTAGCTTCGACACAGATCTGGATGACTCGAAGTCACAAACCGGATACGTGTATATTTTGAATGGAGGAGCAGTAAGCTGGTGCAGTTGCAAGCAAAGCGTCGTGGCGGGATCTACATGTGAAGCGGAGTACATGGCAGCCTCGGAGGCAGCACAGGAAGCAGTCTGGATGAAGGAGTTCATTACCGACCTAGGGGTGATTCCCAATGCATCGGGCCCGATGACTCTCTTCTGTGACAACACTGGAGCTATTGCCCTTGCCAAGGAGCCCAGGTTTCACAGGAAGACCAGGCATATCAAGCGTCGCTTCAACTCCATTCGTGAAAGTGTTCAAAATGGAGACATAGATATTTGTAAAGTACATACGGACCTGAATGTAGCAGATCCGTTGACTAAACCTCTCCCTAGAGCAAAACATGATCAACACCAGGACACAATGGGTGTTCGATTCATCACAATGTAACTAGATTATTGACTCTAGTGCAAGTGGGAGACTGTTGGAAATATGCCCTAGAGGCAATAATAAATGGTTATTATTATATTTCTTTGTTCATGGTAATTGTCTATTGTTCATGCTATAATTGTGTTATCCGGAAATCGTAATGCATGTGTGAATACATAGACCACAACGTGTCCCTAGTAAGCCTCTAGTTGACTAGCTCGTTGATCAACAGATAGTCATGGTTTCCTGACTATGGACATTGGATGTCATTGATAACGGGATCACATCATTAGGAGAATGATGTGATGGACAAGACCCAATCCTAAGCATAGCTCAAAGATCGTGTAGTTCGTTTGCTAGAGCTTTTCCAATGTCAAGTATCTTCTCCTTAGACCATGAGATCGTGCAACTCCCGGATACCGTAGGAGTACTTTGGGTGTGCCAAACGTCACAACGTAACTGGGTGACTATAAAGGTGCACTACGGGTATCTCCGAAAGTGTCTGTTGGGTTGGCACGGATCGAGACTGGGATTTGTCACTCCGTATGACGGAGAGGTATCTCTGGGCCCACTCGGTAATGCATCATCATAATGAGCTCAATGTGACTAAGGCGTTAGTCACGGGATCATGCATTGTGGTACGAGTAAAGAGACTTGCCGGTAACGAGATTGAACAAGGTATTGGGATACCGACGATCGAATCTCGGGCAAGTAACATACCGATTGACAAAGGGAATTGCATACGGATTGATTGAATCCTCGACACCGTGGTTCACCCGATGATATCATCGTGGAACATGTGGGAGCCAACATGGGTATCCAGATCCCGCTGTTGGTTATTGACCGGAGAGGCGTCTCGGTCATGTCTGCATGTCTCCCGAACCCGTAGGGTCTACACACTTAAGGTCCGGTGACGCTAGGGTTGTAGAGATATATGTATGCGGAAACCCGAAAGTTGTTCGGAGTCCCGGATGAGATCCCGGACGTTACGAGAGGTTCCGGAATGGTCCGGAGGTGAAGAATTATATATAGGAAGTCCAGTTTTGGCCACCGGGAAAGTTTCGGGGGTTATCGGTATTGTACCGGGACCACCGGAAGGGTCCCGGGGGTCCACCGGGTGGGGCCACCTGTCCCGGAGGGCCCCGTGGGCTGAAAGTGGAGGGGAACCAGCCCCTAGTGGGCTGGGGCGCCACCTTGGGCCTCCCCCCCATGCGCCTAGGGTTGGGAACCCTAGGGGGGGGGAGTTCCCCCTTGCCTTGGGGGGCAAGGCAACCCCTTTCCCCCCTTTGGCCGCCGCCCCCCCTTGGAGATCCCATCTCCTAGGGCTGCGCACCCCCTTGGGGGCCTATATAAAAGGGGGGAGGGAGGGCAGCACACCACAGCCTTTGGCGCCTCCCTCCTCCCCTGCAACACCTCTCTCTCTCGCGCAGAAGCTCGGCGAAGCCCTGCCGGAGAGCCGCTACATCCACCACCACGCCGTCGTGCTGTTGGATCTCCATCAACCTCTCCTCCCCCCTTGCTGGATCAAGAAAGGAGGAGACGTCGCTGCACCGTACGTGTGTTGAACGCGGAGGTGCCGTACGTTCGGCACTCGGTCATCGGTGATTTGGATCACGGCGAGTACGACTCCGTCATCCACGTTCATTGGAACGCTTCCGCTCACAATCTACAACGGTATGTAGATGCACTCCCTTCCCCTCGTTGCTAGTAGACTCCATAGATGCATCTTGGTGAGCGTAGGAAAATTTTAAAATTATGCTACGATTCCCAACAAAGGCATCCACGCCATCGTACTCCGACCTGACGCCCTGCCACCCGCCTTCTCCGTCTTCCCTCGTTTTCTCTCCATCACCGCCACTCTAGAGAAGCGCCAGGACCCCAACCTGACGCCTTCCCTGGAGGAACAGCCGAAGCCCAAGACGGCCAGGGGGCTCGAGGCGCGCCGCTCCCCATCTTGGTGGGCAGGAAGGCGCGCCTCCCTTCGACATCAGCCATGGATCCACCGGAGGGGGGAGTGCTGGGATTACCAACGATCCCTAGCCCTTCCTCCCGGGCGAGCATCGAAGGCGCCAAGAACCTAGTCACCGAGGCAACAAGCGACAGCAGCACCTGGCAAGATACCGCCTTACCCGACGGACGACCGACCGAGGTAGAAGAGACAAGCATTTTTCCGCAATGGGGAAGCTTGATATCTCCCGCACCACGGGCGACCCGTCCGCGGCGTCTCCTCCGAGCATGGACCAGACTCACCCCCCAAGCATCGGCATGAGCATTCGGTGTCGCCGACCTCAAGCTACTGCCTGGGACCGAGCCCCAGGCTCTTCTCCTTAGCATAATCCACAGGGAGCAGAAGATGGAGGAGAAAGGATGTGAGGATGAATGCCTTCGCTCTTCTCCCGCCCCTCCTTTTATAGGCAGGTCGGAGGAGAGAGCCGCTTCCTCAACAGGCGACCGTCGCCCTCCTCCACAAATTCAAGAAGACCGGGCCCCCACCTTGATGCTCTTCCGCGCCATGCGCCTCCGTTACCTACCCCGAGCGATGCATGCCACATAGTGGCTGAGGATAAAGCCGTGGCGGGAAGAGTGAATTGGTGTTTACTTCCCCGTGCGTTAAAGTCATTCACAGGCCATTACAAGGATGGCCCCACCACGATTGGCTTTACGCGACGCGCGGGAAAACCAGAAACTGGCCCGGACTCAAGATTAATGAAGAAGCAAAGATCTCCAGGGGACCAGCCACTTCCACGCCCATGCCAGTGCACTTATTAGGGCCTGCCCCGACGACGCCCGGCAGCGCGTTCGGGCCAGGCCCGGGGGCTTCTGTCGGTGCAACAAACCCCTGGGTCCGTTGCCAAGACTGTGCACAGGCACGAGAACAAGATTACAACACCAAGATCAGAGTGGAGCACAAGGAATCAGTTCTTCAAAGGACCAACGTGCAGCACAAGAAAACCAAGACTAGCCAGGAGAACAAGATATTGATAAGGGAAAAGCCTCCCTTGCCGGGCAGGCGAGCCCGGCAAGGACGGGGTCACCCCCGAAAGCAAGCCTCCAGCTCGTCCCGGCAAGGCCTGCCGGGCCCTAGGAGGCAGAACTACCTCACCACCACACCTCACCACGACGCACGTCATCGATCGGTGCGGTGTCAAGCTCCAAAGTGACTAAGTGGCTGCTATTCGCCACATGGCAGCCACTTTCTATAGGAAATACCTACAGGCGACACCCGTCCTGCGACGTGTCGGCGAGCAGATGTGAAGCTGGCAAAACAGCCCGGCAGGGCCTGCCGGGCAAGCTACGATGTGACGTTGAGCGGGGCATTTAATGCGCTCTGTCAGCCTGCAGAGTTAGGTATGATAGCACTGTTTGCTATCTTATCAGTGCATAATGACTGATTTGCCACTGTGGTGACACCTTTGTCTATAAAAGGAGGCCCAAGGCAACCATAGAAAGGGTTAGAGAATCCACCCCCCACACATTCATACGCGCGTAGCCGTTTGGCCCGAG
Organism: Triticum aestivum; assembly: GCF_018294505.1. NCBI lineage: Eukaryota > Viridiplantae > Streptophyta > Magnoliopsida > Poales > Poaceae > Triticum > Triticum aestivum. The sequence continues at coordinate 124,682,015 of NC_057796.1, read as the reverse complement.
GCATCCCTGCCGGGCAAGCGTGTTGCGTTCACCACCATTTTTCCACCATCAATCCACCAAAGCAGGAGTAGGGTTTTACGCCTCACGGCGGCCCGAACCTGGGTAAAGATTGCCTGTGTGATCTCTGTCGTGCTGTTCGACGCCCCTCTGCTCTTTGTGTAACGTGCCATCCCCCCGCCGAACCAGCAAGGGACTCTTGGTCCCATAGGTAGCCGTGGTTCCCCACAACAAAGGGCCTTCAACGAAGCAATCTGAAATAAAGCGTTTGAGATCTTCTTATCAGAAAATTCTGCACATAATGAAGCATTAGTGTCATCATTAATTACAAGATCAATGAGATCAACAATAGGCGAGGCATCCAACGATTGATCAACAATGAAAATATGTTGGAAGTATTCTGTAGCTGCATGCCCTATCTCGCCGCTGTCAGAAAGAATATTGCCACTAGCATCTTCCAACTTCTTTATCCTATTTTTCCTCACCCTCCTAAAAGATTTTGACTAAAGAATTTTGTGTTGCGGTCGCCATGTTTGAGCCACACAACATGTGAGTGCTGCATCCACATGTGTTCCTTTCTATAGAGCAACTCGTTCATCCTATCCGTCACTCTACGGATTTCACATTTATCTGCATTCATCAACATAAGCTCTTCAAGTTGAGTGCGAGATTTATCAATTTCCAGAGCAACATTGCCAAATTTATCCTTGCTCCGGCAACATAATGTTCGCATGGTACCTCTCTGAAAGAACATGCGGTGCCCCCATGTTTGTTTTGGTAATTGATGACAATATCTATGGACTAATGGTTGCCTTGAGTTATATTTGAAGGATTTGTCCATAGGCATTTCTTGAAGTTCATGTGTTGGTTTCAAGGAGTTTATGTGGTGACCAAGGTGTTATTAAGGAATTATCCAAAGATTGGTCATGTGAGAGTTGAGCTTATTGCAAGCATGTCTTGGAGAAGAAGATTGTGTGATCATTCATGTATATCTTCAAGACATCATCCAAATGAAGAGAGTTGGTTGATCAAGACTAAGTCAAGAGTGAATCAACTTGATCAACTCACAAAGCGTAGAAGATGTACCGAGAGGGATCAAGCGATCCCATGGTGTGGTAAGCATTGTCAATTACGCTTTGTGTACTAACCCATGATCTTCGTGAGAGTTCTTTGTGGGGTTAGGTTGCGGTGTGCAAGTTCAAGTGAAGCATCATGAAGAGATCAAATGCTTGAAGCTTGTCGTCCATTGTGGTGACAATGGACTTGTGAAGATGTTGCGGTGTGCAAGTTCAAGTGAAGCATCATGAAGAGATCAAATGCTTGGAGCTTGCCGTCCATTGTGGTGACAATGGACTTGTGAAGATGTGCGGAAGAGTGGCTCACCCATAGTGGAGCATGGGGAGCAATCAACTAGTGTTCATCGAGCCAACGCAACCAAGAAAGGTGGTCCAACTTGAGGGAGTCAAGATCGTCATCATCTAGCTCAAGTGGACCATGTGCAAGGCAAAGGTTTTCTCTTGATAGGTTTTCTATTTTACCGGTCTCATGATGGTAGTTGGGAGACCGGGTTATAGGATCGATTGTCGTACTATCAAGGGGGGCTCTCGATGAGTAGCTTGATCGTATCGTTCATAGAGAGCTCAAACCATTGCATCCTTGCATCATCTTTATTGGTTCTTGTTTGGTTCTTCTCTTTGTGAGTTTTGGAGCTTATGGTCATCTTGATGACAAGCTCGAGTTCATCGAAAACGGAGTTCACTCGCATCTTCTATGATGTTTTCGATGTTGGAGGTTATGCCGGTTCTTCTCGGTTGGAGGTTTCACTCCTCTATTTGTTGGCATACCTCCCCTGCCTCTTCTTACTATAACCACTCGATGTTTTGATGCTACTCGTCTTCCTCTATCCAACAAGCTTGAGTTTGCTCAGTTCGGAGCTCATATGCAGAAGTTATGGCAGTTTTGGTTTCCTAGCGGTAGTACCGCGGGCCGGAGCGGTAGTACCGCTTGGGTGCTACAAGCGGTAGTACCGCTCCAGAGCGGTAGTACCGCTGGTAGCCCTCAGTCGTAGTACCGCTGCGGTCTCGTGCTAGTACCGCCTCGATTCGAGGGGTCTTTTTTCGTGTCGGGTTTTACGGTACTAGCCGCGGTAGTGGGGGCCGTAGTACCGCTCATATGCGGTAGTACCGCCCTGACCACCGCGGTAGTGCCTCTCTGGGCCCAACGGCAGTACCGCGAGGGGGAGCGGTAGTACCGCTGGCCAAGCGGTAGTACCGCTCTTTGCGGGGCTGGTGTGGGGGGTAACGGTTGGATTGTTCCCCCCACTATATAAGGAGGTCTTCTTCCCCAATGAACTTTATCTCTTGAGCTCGTGTTCTTTCCCCATTGTTGACCTTCTTCGAGCTTGCTAACTCTCAATCCCTCCATGGATTCTTGCTAGTTTTTGAGGGAAAAGAGAGAGGAGATCTAGATCCACATTTCCACCAATCACTTTCTCCTCTATGTGAGGGGAACCCCTTGGATCTAGATCTTGGAGTTCTTGGTGTTCTCCTTCTTGTTCTTCTTCTCATTTTCCTCCCTAGCATTAGTTGCTTCGGTGGGATTTGAGAGAGAAGGACTTGGGCACTCCGTGTGCCCTTGCCATTGCATTTGGTGCATCGGTTTGAGTTCTCCACGGTGATACGTGGAAGCTACAAGTTGAGAAGCTTACTTCTCTTGGGTGCTTGGTACCCTTGAGCTTGTTCCTCTTGGGTGCTTGGGTGCCCTAGACGGTTGGTGGTGTTCGGAGCTCAATCATTGTGGTGTAAAGCTCCGGGCAAGCGTCGGGGTCTGCAATTAGGTTGTGGAGATCGCCCCGAGCAATTTGACGGGTACCGGTGACCGCCCCCAAGGGTTGCCAAAGTGTACGGGTTCGGTGACCGCCCCCAAGGGTTGCCATTTGTACGGGTTCGGTGACCGCCCTCAAGGGTCCCTTAGTGAAATCACGGCATCTTGCATTGTGCGAGGGCGTGAGGAGATTACGGTGGCCCTAGTGGCTTCTTGGGGAGCATTGTGCCTCCACACCGCTCCAAACGGAGATTAGCATCCGCAAGGGTGTGAACTTCGGGATACATCATCGTCTCCACGTGCCTCGGTTATCTCTTACCCGAGCCCTTTACTTATGCACTTTACTTTGTGATAGCCATATTGTTTCTTGTTATATATCTTGCTATCACCTAGTTGTTTATCTTGCTTAGCATAAGTTGTTGGTGCACATAGGTGAGCCTAGTTGTTGTAGGTTTTGTGCTTGACAAATTAACCGCTAGGTTTATTCCGCATTTGTTCAAGCCTAAACCATAATTATTTTAAAGCGCCTATTCACCCCCCCCCCTCTAGGCGACATCCACGATCTTTCACTCTCAGAACAGCATGAACATCACCAAGGGTGTTCTTTTCTCCCGCTTCTCTCCAAGCATTAGCAATCACCTCCTGGAGAGCAGGCTCGCATTCCCCATAACCTCGTATTGCAATATCCTCAGCTTGACAGGATGGTCCACAAAATATCAGAAGCAACATGGAGTGGGACGTGGTCCGAGCAAGCAGAGGTTAGATGCCGAACAAATACATTATCAAACAAATTCCTCCACGCCGGAGTTGCAGCTGCTCTATCAAGCCTCACTTCAACATTAGAATTACCACTCCGCATATTATCATATGTGTACGGAATTCCACTGAAACCAAGGTCTGCCAAATCACATGTTTCCAGTACATCCTAGAAGGCTTGCATCTGTCCAGGCGCCCTTGTATTCAAAGAAAAATGCTCAAAGTCCCACATGCGTTCACTGAAATCACCCGCAACAATCCATGTAAGATCAGAATATGTGCACATGTTCTGAAGAAAAGACCACATTAGATGACAATCTTCCACTCACGGTTCACCGTATACACAACTTAGGCTCCAAGGCGCTTCATCCGGCCCGATCCAATATGTGTGTGAATGCAACGGTCATTAGAGAACACCACATCAACTACTAAACTCTCATGCCAAAACAAAGTGAGCCCACCACTGTTACCATTACAATCAACACCATCAGAACCTTGTAAACCAAGCCTCCCTTTGTATCTTTTTATCCTACTTGCCTTTTGTCGTGTTTCACATAAAAATACAATAGGGGGGAATTTGCACTCCCAACATTCATCCTGGTTCTCTTGGATCCCTCTTTGGAGTAGTAGCAAGAGACTCCCCCCAATCGCTGCTACCGGGAGCCCCTCCTGTCCAACAACAGGTGGTGTAGCGCTGCTACCGGAAGGGCCATGAGCTCCCTCTTTTTTGCTCATTCGCATCAAGCATGTCTTGATCATAAACTGAGGAGGGATTAGGCCTCCCCCTGGTTGGTTTTTACTTCAGAAAAAATTGCTCTTTCTTACGTATCATCGCCAAGCAGCGAAGAAGCTCGTCTTCATCTAGATCATGTTCCTCTCCAACTACGGCAAAGTCGTCATACTCCTACTCAGAAAAAATCATCTTGATGTTGGTTGTTGTTACCTCCACCTCCGTTGGTGCCTCGTCCATGGCCCCCACGGCCATGGCCTCCCAACCACAAGAAACGAGTAGCCCTTAGGTCCTTGAAATAGAGCTTCGACGGCAAATGAACACCATCCCCACAGTTAGTGTACAGGTGCCCCAGCATGCCACATACGGTGCACCAGTCAGGTAAACGTTCATACTTCACCACATAATTTGACGCTTGTTTTCTTTTACCATAGACACCACATTCTTCAGTGGTTTGCGAACATCCAACTTTACTCTGGCTCTGTAAAAAATTCTCCGACGCAACAAAAACATATTCCCCAACTTTAGATGCAAAGGGTTTCACCATAGAACTAAACCCATTAGGCATATCATGGATTTGGATCCAAATCTTGAAAGGATCCAGGTCAATGGATGATGGTTTGGAGAAGCTGCCGTATTCAGCAAGAAGAACCGAGTTACCAATGAAAGTCCAAGGTCCACCAGGCATGACCTTGTTCCAATCTCTGAGGCAATAAAATGGGTTGTAAAAAGATTATTCCCTAACGATCTGAACTTCAGGGGGTGAGCGAGATCCCAAGTAGTGCACATGTTCTTAAAGAACCAAAACTCGTTGTATTCCTTCACCATGCAAAACCCTAATGATGGCTAGCCAACGAATTGAATCAAGAGGAGGCAGATCCTCCTTTTCAAAAATCACATCATCAAGGTATTCCTTAGAAAGCCCTAACATGTTCATCATATCCTCCAGATCATCCTTCTCACGTGAGCTTGATCCAGAAGCCATCACTTCCTTTGTAAGCCCTAGCAACAGACGGGAGCAAAAACTTTTTGAAACCACACACACACACACACACGCCCACGAGAGAGAACCAACATTACTCCAAGGCCGGGTAGTGGTGCGAGGGTCACCCCTGAATCATCTCGAGAGAAACTACCGGCGTTCTCGTGGTGGGACAAGGTCTCCACGTCGAGGGGGAAATTTCCTACCCATGGCGTTGGCATGCTATTTATTAGTTTACTTTTTTTTTTGTTATCTGAAAAATAGAATAATGGCTTTGTATACAAAAAGGGAGGGAGTACTCATGTGGAAGTTGGTCCCTATTTTGTTTCCGTTTCTTTTGTTGAGAAAAAAAGCAATGGGATATTTTATTAGAAAAAAGGTGATGGGATTTGTATGGAAACTCAGGTTATGTTTGGATCCGAAGGAATTGATCTTGTTTGGATTTGTATGGATTGGCGTTTGATAACCACAGGTTGGTTCGCTACAAGTCGAATGTTGGATTTTTAAGCCGTCCTAGATGGGCAAATTATGTTGTCATGAGGATGACAATTTCATTTAGCAAGTGTGGCAACTTATAGCTAAAAAATGTTCAATTTTCCATGCTTAAAAATCTGACATCAGATTTTTGGAAGCTGCCTAGCCTGAGAGCCGAACTGGCTCTCGTCCAACTCTGCCTACATTGTTCGAAATGACTAACCCGAAGGCAAGTCACAAGAACTGTTCAGCAAACATAGAACTTCATTCCAGTACTTCAATTGTTTGCCTCCTTTTCTTTTTGTTTGTAATGCTTTGCATCTTTCCACACCCAGAGAAGCTCAAGCTCGGGTTCTTAAGCAGCACTCACATTGACCATCTACCCGGCTTAGACAAACGAACTGAAGGCGCTATTTTCTCAACACCTACCGCAATAGTCTCAAGAAATAAACTCTAGTAAAGCAGTCGCGGTTTCCACAACGTAAGAGAAGGTGCCCGCGCCTCTTGGCTGCCATGTTTGGAAGATCAAATGATGTTACTCTGACTGAGGCTCTGAGCAATTCCTCTGGTAGCTAAAAAGAGACTTCCTTGAAAGAACTTATGCTCAGCAGTGTCATTCAGTACAACAGAGCTAACATATAGCAAATCCATATTGTGCTCGATCTGATTCAAAGGCAGCATGGTATGTTATATGTAGACTGGATACAATAATCTCCATCCTGAGCGTCTAAAAATGTCACTCCCAACAACATACACGACAACAAGCATGATGTAACATTTTAATTACCTTGCAAGCAGTTCAGTACATAGGACTCAAGGCGCTAACGGGCAATTAGCTGGCATCACAACTGGATGCAGCGACTTTAGTCTGCAGTCCAGCTTTGCTCCACGACCTCACGTACTTTACGGTTGTACTCCCGCTTGTTCTCGCTGAATAGGCGGGCCGCTTCTGAGTTGGCAGGTGAATTTGGGTTTGGGTCGCAAAGCAGTGACTGTAATTATTCAATGCCAGGTCAGATACACAACAACTTTGCCAATATAGCAAGATACACTGGATTGCTTGACAGATAAAAATGACTAGTGATTTTCACATTTGTTGTTTAGTATCTGCTGCATCTAAGTCACTCTCACTGAAGCAACAAAAGCAGGTACAAGGACTGGTACGTATGGTTATGTTCTTCTTTTTCAGATACTTATATTTCACCATCATGGCTGTACATTGTACAGCAAGCCTATAAGCAGACGGTCAGATAAATTTTGATATGAATTGTTTACCATCTCCATTCACTGTTCATAACCAGCTACGTCAACAGGGAATGGGTAGCGATCTACTATTGGTAACTGTTTTCTGGATTATTTCCCTGATATGTACTGTTCCCTAAATCAAGACTTAAAACATACTCCCTCAGGTCCGGTGTGTAGGGCTCATAGTGAAAATCTATTTGTTCCGAAACTGCTCAGGAGTAAGGCCTCACAATCATTAATTAGCCTAATTAATCAGCATAGCTGGCGCTCTCTCTCCCCCTAGAATACTCCTGGGCGCACTCGAGTCATTTTTTTTCCGGTGGTGTAAAACGGGTTCACGCATGCACATGTGAAAATGAATCTGCCTGGATCGCTCACCTCTTCCTGGTTGAATTCTCATGGATCGCTCGCCTCTTGTTCCCAAAAGCTAAAACGCTCGCATCCTCTACATATAAAAGCGACACCGGCGGTGATGGAAGGAGAAGGAGAGGGATGGACTTGACCGGGTGATGCAAAATGGATCGAGAAAGTCACTGTTGTTGAGAATTGGGTGGAGTCTATGGAAATTGGAGATGCCGTGTTGGAGGAGGGCCAAGCCGTGGCCGAAGAGGAGGTTCATGCCGTTGTGGAGATGGAGGGTCATGCCATGGTGGAAGTCCATGCTGTGGTGGATGTGGAGGTAGATGCCGTGGTGGACGAGGACGGCCAAGGCGTGGTGGAAGAGGAGGTCCAAGTCATGGGGGAAGAGGTTGGCCATGTCGTGGTGGAGGAGGGCCAAGCCAAGGTTGATGATGCCAATGTCATCGAGCGTCGTCGTGCACGATGTTGGCTGATTATGATCGTCGTCGTGCACGCATGGACGAGTTGTTTGCCCGAATTGAAGTCATCCGCACCACTCGCTTGGTGCCCTCCGAACCCATCCCCGTGCTCTCTTCTACTCCCTCCGTTCCTAAATATATAAGTCTTTGTAGAGATTCCACTATGGACCACATACGGATGTATATAGATACATTTTAGAGTGTAGATTCACTCATTTTGCTCCGTATGTGGTCTATAGTGAAATCTCTCCAAAGACTTATATTTAGGAACGGAGGGAGTACATGTGAGGCTCGCATATTCGCCCCGTTGCGCAACAAGTGTGGTGTGCGGGGAGCACTCGATTTTTCTTTGCTATGGATGCAGGCTCTCGGCGTCAAAGGACTTGCATCGTTGAGACGTGTGCGACAACCCTCTTCTTCCTCTCAACTATTGGCGCAAGGATTGTTCAACTGCGGTGGGGCTTGATAAAGATGGCATATGCATTGCTTGCGGTCGCAACCCCTGCAATTATGTAGATGATGAAGAGGATGTGAAGTTTGTGCCAGATACCGAGGCTAATTAGGTTATGTATGCATGAAAATGGGTAATTCTATCTAAGTTTGAGATTGTGTTTTGATCATGGCATAGCCCTCCATCTCCACCACGGCATGAACCTCCTCTTCAACCATGGCTTGGCCCTCCTCCAACACGGCATCTCCAATCTCCATAAGACTTCACCCAATTCTCAACAACAGTATCGACTTTCTTGATCCATCTTGCACCACCCGGCCAACTCCATCCCTCTGCTTCTCCTTCCATCACCGCCGGTGTTGTTGGCCATGGCCACCGGCATTGCTTTTATACGTAGAGGATGCGAGCGTTTCAGCATTTGGGAAGAAGAGGCGAGCGATCCATGCGAATGCAATCAGGAAGAGGAGGCAAGAGATACATATAGATTCCTTTTCACATGTGCATGAGTGAAACTGTTTTACATCACCGGAAAAAATGGACTCGGGTGCGCCCAGGAGTTATTCTAGGGGAAGAGAGAGTGCCAGCTCTGCCTATTAATTAGTCTAATTAATGATTGCGGGCTAAATTCCTGAGTAGTTTCGGAACAAATAAATTTTCAATAGGAGCCCTACACACCAGACAGGAGGGAGTAGTAGTTTCTACACGGAACAATTCACATGAATATCAAAGAAGTATCAGTCAAGTTGGTGAGAATTAAAGAATCCTTGTTGGGTGGGTTTACTCGTCATATTTCACGATAAAACTTCAAGTTGTAAGCAGCATGTTGCGAGAACTAGCGCTAGCAAGAATTGACTAAACTAATGATAGGGTGACATCTACCTGAATGGATGTCAATATAGCAGCTACATCATATATCGGGCTCCACTGGTTTTGGAGAATATCTAAACATATGCTTCCATCTGCATAAACTGCTTGCAATAAAACAATATTTAGGAAATAAAATGAATGGGAGCGAAAACATAATGCCACTATAAGGTTCTTGCAACAAGAGAATAATTACAAAAGACGCAAAAAAAAGGGTCACTTTAAACACTATGTACTCTCAAATATGCTGTAAAGGCTGCACGGCAATTGGTCACCATCTAGAATTCTAATTATAGTAAACTAATCGTCACTAATACCGACACAAGAAAAGAGAAAGGCAAATTTATCAACTCAAAGAAGCATTACTTGAATCTGTACAATCGCTATCACATTCAGTGTTCTGAAACCACTACAATGCAGCATATAGAACCACAATTGAAGATTTCAGCAAGTAGCAGGTAGGAACAGACCTTAAAATAGGAGAACGAAAACTTAAATCTCAGCAACTAGATCAACTTTGGATGAAAGTGATGCTAGCTTTTGGTGTTTAATGTAAATCATTTCGATCAAATTAAAAGGCTAGGATTAGTAGTTCCTGTTAACCTATTTTGTTGCAAGTTCGCATTTCATATGTTCTCTTTATTGACTTTGGAGTGCTACATCAATACTTTGGTAAGATCATAGACTTAAAGAAGGAGATAACCCACACAATCAGTATTAAACAAGGGCACAAAAGGCTTACTATTGGGATGAAACATTCGAGAAACAAACCGCACTGTAGGTGGCTTATTAGGATAATCTTCAGTAAACTGAAGTGTCAGCTTGAACGTACCTGACATAGTAAGCACAAAAGGCTTTACTGGTAACATGAAACCAATACATATTTCGTTTCAAAAAACTACAAAATCCATGAACAAATATCATATATGACTAGATGACTCGACCTGAGAATTCAATACTGGTTCAGTTATAAACAAAAGGCTCAAAATTTAGTGAAAAAACATTAGAAATATGACAAGCAAGGACCAGAAAAGGAACATAAATAACAAACCCTAAATAACAGATGAGTTTAACATTTAAATAATTAATCCATCAGTTAGAAAACTTAGAATGCACTGTCATTTACAAGTATTTAAAACATTATCAAACTACTTTATCAAATGTTTACACCCCAAACTGTGACATCGAGAGAAATTTGGAATGGCATTGCTTCAGTGAACTAGTAGACGTAAAACATATAAAGAGTTTGAATGTAAATTTGACATGAAAAATAACTAAAGATATCTGGTAAAGATGTAAAATGTTTGCTACAAGTTCCTAGGCTGAACATCAACAAGAGAAAATAACATGCAGATGAACCAGATGTTTTGAAGAGCTCAATAGAGCAGCATGAAGAAATAAGTGAAGCGTAGCCACGTCGATTTTGGGTTCTTATTGGCACAGGCAGTAAATGGTAAGGTTCTTATTGGCACAGGCAGTAAATGGTAAGGTTCTTATTGGCACAGTAAGTAAATGGTAAGGTTCTTATTGGCACAGGAAGTAGAATGCATGATAACATGCTCATGAGTTTGTGATTATTCTCCCAACCGCAATCTCTAACAAACTTAAAGGCTATTAAATAAACTTACCACCATCCCAGGGAGTATCATCAGGACTGAAAAACAAGACAAACACAACATAAGGAGATGATACACAACATAAGGAGATGATACTTCAGTGTGACTAACCTATATAAAGTAGGTATAAAATATAGAATCATGAAGTCCGGTGTCTTACCCAAAAATTACAGCATTCCACAGCATTATATTGTTATCCTGAGGTGTGCCACTTATGCCCGCAGGAGGATCCTGCATCAGTCGTTTGAAATCCCTCATCAGCCTCTTCCTTGCAGGGGTTGACATCGTCGCCTTCTGCAGAAACCATATCACCAGATGACTTGAAAGGCAACGAAAGAAAAATCGCAAATTATATCCAATAGTGCTGCAGCATTAACAATTTTTTTTTGCAAACCCACAGCTCGTTTTCCACAATTTTTCTCTGCCTTCTATAAAAATATGGTACGCAATTTGCATACTCTCGAAGAAAAAAAACACTATTATTACCAACAAAGTTATGAGCTACTTTGACTACTCGTACGAATTATTCCAAAATTGTGCAATGTCTAAATAAACAATAATCGTTAGTAATGATACATGAACTTATGGGCAAAACTCATGCCAGCCATTACCCTTGGGCAAAAATTAATATGCTTGTCAAGTATCGTGTTGACTTCTGCATATTATTGTTTTATACTAGTAATTAATTAAGAACTATTTTTTTAGATTTACACTGCGTTAGGATGTCTGAATTAGGCCCTTTGAATTGGATATGGTATTGACTAGCTGCCAATTCAGACATTCGGATGTATATCGAATCGAGCGAACCGAAACGGACATAATACAGAGCCGAATTAGCCTCCGCGCGCGCAGTCCTCCCGCGATACAGAGGTGTGAGCCTCCGATTTGGGTCGAATTGACCAGTCCCGCAAAACATACCACTTTGGAGACAGGTCTCGCTCGGAACCGGATCCTCTAACATTGAGAAGGAAAGTTAGAGAAGCTACAATACTCTAACTTTCCTTCTTTCTACCCATATGATTATGGCTAAAACGACTTAAATTAGTTTGGAAATTGATGAGCTACTGCATACATTTATAGTAATTGCATACAAACAAATTGATGGTGAAATAAAATTAATTTTATATTATTTATATCTACAGTAAATACCAACAGAAACAATCTACTATCCGCCCACTAACAGTCCCTAACTTCCCTCCTTCATTTTAAATTATTTACAAGCCCTCGCGGCCGCCGCCCCTTTCCCTCCCCCGCAGAGCTCCTTCCTCTGCCGCGAGAGGCGGCGCAGCTCCTACATCTGACCTGTGTCGATGGCCGGCGCGACCTCCACCCCTTCCATCTCGCTGGCCAGCGCGACCTCCGCCCGTTCCATCTTGCTGGCCGGCTCAACCGCCTCCATCCCGGTCATCTTGCTGCCCGGCGGCGCGCCCTACATCTCGACCACCTTGCTGGTCGGCGCAGCCCCTCCACCACTTATCTTCTTCCCCTTCTCCTCTGCCCTCTTCTCCTCTGCCCTCTTCTTTCCCTTCCTCTTCCATCTTCTTATTCCCCTCCCTGGATCCCCTTCTTTCTCTTCCCTTGTTTTGTTCTTCCCCTGCTGTCCATGTTCAACATGTTCTGTTCTTCCCTTGTTCCGTTCCCATGATTTAGTAACCACATGTTCATTTTTTGCAGGTGTTGTTGATAAGGGGAACCCTAGGAGGCTAACTTAAGGTGTTCACAAATTGTTCAGATTTTGATTTGATGCATAAAACACAAAGCATATGCAATTCCATAGCATGTCAACCGAACAGGATTTAGTATTGAGATTCCATGGCCCAATTCGGTGAGCATCCAAACATGTGAATTTGTATTCATGTCCATTACAGCTTCCGCTCCAAATTGGAAATGAAACCAATTCAATATGGAGGTCTCCAATACAGGCATCCGAACACAGCTTAGTAATTAAGAACTAAATGAAACGGACAAAACAAATAAGATATAAAACTGGGTCGTCATGTTCTTGGCTGTAAATTTGACCCATAATAAATGGAGGTGAGCTGCAACAGAGTGCAAACAGGTGAAACAATTGCATCCAAAATAATCTTCCCAGTGAACATCAGAACCATCTCAATCCTACCCCTTCGATCGACAATTCCACGTGTCTTCTAGGAGAATTCCCGTCGCCAGGCAATCTCAGGCAAGCACCACGTTGTATGTGCTCAGATGATTACATTTTCTCCTGACTGGATTCAAGCTAATGCAAAAGCAACTTCGTCAGGCAAAACGGATCGATCAAGCTACGTCTACAGCGCAGCGCAACCGCTCGCGTCATCTTACGCAATCACGAGTTAACGGCCAGACGAACGAAAGAATCAGCGCAATTGCAACCGATCGATCCACCAGATGGTAGACCAAGACCAATCGAGCAGAGCAGATTCTGCGGATCATACCTCCGGCTCCGGGCGCCCCGGCAGATCCCGCGGGAATCTACTGCCGTACAACCAACGCCCCAGGCTCCACGGGCTATAGCATATTGCAGTGGAGTCGATCGGGTGGAGACGCCAGCGAACTAAACCGAACCGGATCGGGGTGCAGAAGGTTTGTTCGGCAACGGAAAGGGGGCGGAGGGGAATGGATTTGGGGCGAAGCGAGGAAGATGACAGGAGTGGACGACAAATCACGATCAAACCTGGACATATGGGCCGTGCCTCACGGGCCGACTGACGGGCACGCGAAACAAAAGAACCGGGTTGGCCTTCAGCCCACCACGAAACAAGGCCGATCCCCAATGCTAGGCCTTACAATATGGCACAACACGGTTCTTTTTGTATTTTTTAGCTTTTCTTTTTTACTTTTTCTTAATTTTTTGGAAATGATAACAGCGGAACTATGTCCAGCGTTGAACGGTCGTTTCACTGTTGGATTTCAAGCACACATCCTAAAGCAGAGGCCCATAGCCACGTCAGCGAGGGTGATGCCCGGATAATTAAGCTACAGTAACCAATGTTGAGGATATAGCTACTGGTGTGACCCGCCGTAGATGGGTCGGGTTACGTTGCGACAGCTCTTCATTCAGAAGCCCAAGGACAGGTTAAGGATGGCGGTTTAGTGATAGGTCTAAGGCCCAGAGGCGGCTTAAGGCCCGTAGTGATAAACCGCCGTTGTGGCATGACTTGTAGTGTAAGGCAAGAATAATTAAGAGTCCGAGCCGGACACAGTTTATGAGCCGGCCGAGACTCTGAGAGCCGCTGGGTGTTAATCTTTCTATATAAAGGGACGACCCAGCGGCGGTTCAGGACAAGTAAGATCAGATCGGTAACTAGGCGCAGCGATTTAGCTCCCTGGTCATCAAAACCCTAAGTAATCCAACCTCAACTGGAGCAGGCTTTTACCTTCACCGTAAGGGGCCGAACCAGTATAATCCTCGTGTCCTTTGTCCCGTTTAACCCCTTTAAGCTTCCTAGTTGCGATGGCTCCACGACTAAGTCCTTGCACAAGGACATCTGCCGTGACAATTCCACGACAGTTGGCGCCCACCGTAGGGCCAGCGCACGGTGAATTTGAGTTCTTGAAGGGCAGCTTCGAAGGGCTCAAGGGATACGCTGTGGGCCGGATGACCAAGAGTCGTCGCGGCAAGCTCTACATCGACGATGCAAGCTGGGGCCCCGACGCCGGCTCAATCGAGTACGGGTACCGGGTCCCCTTCGGCGGAATCCACGTTTTCATTGGCAAGATTGGCGAGCCGGGCCCTAAGCCGGACCTCTGCGCCGACCTCATCGAGACAGCTCAGCGTGCGAGACCCGCCCGGACTCTGCCTGCCTTGAGGCGTGCTTTCGTGGGATGCGTCCATGGAGGACTCTCTGAAGGATCCGGATCTGGCGATGAGATGGCCGCTCGCTCTGACGGCGAGTCGTCCACAGATGAGACCAACTCGTTATATCAACTTCAAGATGGCAGGCTCAAGGGTTGTTCCGATGGTGACAGTATTCCGGACCCCTTTGAGCCGCCCAGCCGGGTTGGAATCTTCATGGCCGGCGCACAACCTGTTCAAAACCCCGCTGCTGGGGCAGGGGGCCCTGCGCACTCGCCGGCTCAGGTGCTAATGGATCTCACAGATAAGATGACTGCCCTGTTAACCGCTACGGTCGTCCCAGCGGATCAAGTTCAACATGATGCGGAGGTGGCATAGTTAAAGCTGGATATAGCAAGAGCCAAGGAAGATCTGGCAGCGGAAGGGATCAGGATGGCTGCAGAGCGGGCGGCTCTCGACGCCTAGACTCAGCTGATTCAGGCACAGTCTTTCCGGCTCACGATGGATCAGAACGCATCCAATGAGATCATGAGAAGGAGGCATCAGAAGGCTCAATCTCGACTCCCTCCGGTTTACGATCCTCGAAACCTCTTCAACACGCCTGGTGCAGGGCCCAGTAACCCGCCAGAGATCACGGCACCCGGGGCTGGGACGCCGATTCAGCCGCAAGTGATGGGGCCTCCCCGTGTGAACACTACCACGCCTCAGTACGTGCCAATACCACCGGGTCATTATGCCAACCCGTTGGAAAACATGGTCGCCGCGGCGGCGCGACTGGCGGCTCTCCCAATCGAGGGTGACTCTCCAACGGCGGTCGAAACCCGCCGGGTCAGAGAACTTCTTCAGACGGCTCTGGCGCAACATGAGGCATATTCATATAGCCGGGACAGGATTCATTCAACCCCTCGTCCAGGACGGAGCCCAAGTTATAGCAAACACATGGTTTCAGCGACCGGCTCAAGCAACGTCCGGCGCCGTGACTTGCCAGCTGGCCACGGCCCGGCACATAATGGAGCCTTTAACGCGGTAGACCAAGACAGAGCACGGCAAGAGGCGGAGCAGGCGCCTCAGTTGACGGCTTACCAGCCCCTCCCGGTTTATCCGACGGCTTCTATCGAGGCGGGTATATCTACGAGGACCAGAGGTGTCCCTTGTCTGGTGCCAGCTCTCCGTAATGAACGTTTGCCCAAGGATTTCAAAGGACCTAGGAAGGTGCCTAATTATACGGCTGATTTACAACCCGGAGCATGGATCGAGAGCTACGAGATGGCTATGGAGTTGCTAGAGGTCAGCGAAGCGGCAATGGCCAAATACTTCACGATGATGTTGGATGGGACCGCCCGCACTTGGTTGAAAGGACTGCCGCCTAATTCTATCAGGTCATGGGCAGAGCTAAAAGCCCGGTTCATCCAAAACTTCAAAGATACATGTAGGCAATCTATGTCAATTGTGGATTTGACTAACTCCAAGCAACAAGAGGGCGAGTCTACAACCCATTGGGTTCACCGGGTCAAAGAGATAATACATTCGTCTGATAAGATGGATGCCGGCTCTGCAGTCTTAATGTTGGAGCAAAATTGTCGTTTTGCGCCCCTGAAGATGAAGCTCGGGCGGCTCAAGCGCGATTGCAATGATATGGGTATGCTGATGGCGGCTCTGGTCAAGTACGCCGACTCTGATAGTACCAAGGATCCCGCGTCTGACGATGAAAGGACAGGGAAGGGAAACAAGAATGGCAATGGCAAGGGCCCTCAGCATAACCCGGTGAACCAGGGAGGTAACAAACGTAAGGCTGATGGCAGTATGGAGTTTGTGGCCAACGCCAATGCATAGGGTAACAACCACCGCCGTAAGGGGGGACCACCTCCCCGAGCCGGCGGGTCAGGCCCGACGCTTGAGCAGTTGTTGAATGAGCCCTGTCCAAGGCATGGCTCTAGGAAGAAGCCGGCCACTCATCTATGGAAAGACTACGCAATCATGAAAGCCTTCAAGAATTCCAACGCTTTTAATGGCAACAATGGGCAGGGCGGCGGCTCAGGCGGCGGCGGCTTTCATGGCCTGGGCGGTGGCTCAAATTCCAATTCTCAGAACTTTCAAAGTAATCAAGGAGGTTTTAATCAGCAATCTGGCCAGGGTAATCAGCAACAGCAGCAGGGGGATACCAGACCAATCCAAAGCAGCTCAATGGTGGACAGTATCATGTGTTTACTACCAGTCTGTGCAAGTGAGATCAGAAGCTTCATAAAAGGGCTGTGAATGCTGTTGAGCCGGCGGTTCCACACTATTTAAGATGGTCTGAGCAGCCTATTGTGTGGAGTAGGGAGGATCATCCTCCCCGGGTTGATAATCCGGGTCACCTGGCCTTGGTGGTGGCTCCTCAGGTCGGGGGGTATAAATTCACTAAGGTGCTCATGGACGGAGGCAGTAGCATCAACATCCTCTATTATGAGACCTTCCGTCGTATGGGGTTAACTGATAAAAACCTCAGCCAGTCCAACACTGTTTTCCATGGGGTGGTGCAGACGGGATGCCGGGTCGGTAAGATCGAGCTGAGTAGCCTTTGGAGATGAGTACAACTACAGGGCGGAAAAACTGACTTTTGAGGTGGTTAAAATAAGAAGTCCGTACCATGCTTTATTTGGGCGGCCGGCTTACGGCAAGTTCATGGCACGGCCGTGTTACGTGTATTTGCAGCTCAAGATGCCGGGTCACAATGGGACCATTACGGTTCATGGCAGCCGAAAGATAGCCTTGGAGTGTGAGGAAGGTGACGCTGCTTACGCTGAATCTGTTTGTGCGACAGAGGAATTGAAGTTTTACAAGGATAATGTTGACCCGGCAGATATGACGTCTTTGAAAAAGCCAACCACGGAGCATGAGCCGGTAATGAAATTTAAGTCAGCTGATGAGACTAAACTTGTTGACTTTGTTCCAGGTGACTCATCTAAGCAGTTCAGCATCAGCGCCAATCTGGATCCGAAATAGGAAGGCGCGCTCATCGAGTTCATCCGTGAGAACAGGGACATCTTTGCATGGAAACCTTCTGACATGCTGGGTGTACCAAGAGAACTTGCTGAGCACACTCTTAATATTGATCCGAAATTTAAGCCAGTCAGGCAATTCCTCCGGCGGTTTAATGAAGAGAGGCGGAAAGCCATTGATGAGGAGGTAGCCCGGCTCTTGGCGGCCGGGTTTATCGTTGAAGTCTTTCATCCAGAGTGGTTAGCTAACCCGGTGCTTGTGCTCAAGAAGAACGGCACCTGGCGTATGTGCGTGGATTATACAGATTTAAACAAGGCTTGTCCGGCTGATCCTTTCGCTCTCCCTCGTATTGATCAAATTATTGATGCTACGGCGGGTTGTGAGTGTTTGAGTTTTTTGGATGCGTACTCTGGTTACCATCAGATCAAAATGGTTGTTAAGGACCAAGAGAAGACGGCGTTCATTACTCCTTTTGGAGCCTTCTGTTATGTGTCTATGCCTTTTGGGCTAAAGAGTGCACAGGTGACTTACCAGCGTTGCGTGCAGAATTGTCTTCATAATCAGATTGGGCGCAACGTTCATGCCTATGTGGATGATATCGTGGTTAAATCCAGAGAGAAGGAGACCTTGATAGATGATCTGAGAGAGACCTTTGATAATCTCCGGGTCTACAAGATGATGCTTAACCCGGCCAAGTGTATTTTTGGTGTTCCTGCAGGCAAGCTCTTGGGTTTTCTGGTTTCTCACAGAGGCATTGAAGCTAACCCGGAGAAGATCAAGGCAATCACCTCTCTGGCTAAGCCGGCATGCATAAATGACGTCCAGCGTCTGGCGGGTCACATCGCTGCTTTGAGTCGGTTTATAAGCCGGTTGGGTGAAAAGGCCATGCCACTTTATCAGATGATGAAGAAAACAGATGACTTTGTCTGGAATGATGCTGCTAATGCTGCTTTTGAGGATTTGAAAAGACAGCTAGCTGAGCCGCCAGTCCTTGCTGCTCATGTCAACAAGGAGCCTTTATTGTTGTATGTAGCCGCTAACACACGAGCCGTCAGTGTGGCTGTGGTGGTGGAGCGTAAGGAAGCGGGTAAGGAACATCCGGTTCAGCGGCCGGTTTACTACGTCAGCGAAGTACTCATTGAGTCCAAACAACGGTATCCACATTGGCAGAAGCTTGTTTATGGGGTGTTCATGGCAAGCCGGAAGCTTAAGCATTATTTCCAGGGCCACCCTATTACTGTGGTCAGTTCTGAACCCCTAGGAGATATCATCCAAAACAGAGAGGCCACAGGAAGAGTTGCTAAGTGGGCTATAGAACTTGGGCCTCATGGTCTAAAATACGTGCCACACACTGCTATCAAATCTCAAGCATTGGTGGATTTCATCAACGATTGGACAGAGCTGCAGGTGCCTGAAGAGAAACCGGATAATACATACTAGACTATTCACTTCGACGGGTCCAGGCGATTGGAGGGCTCAGGGGCTGGAGTTGTGTTAGCTTCCCCTCGAGGTGACAAGTTTTGTTATGTACTACAGTTGATGTTTCCCTGTACTAACAATGCGGCTAAGTACGAGGCCTTGCTCCATGGTCTTCGGATGGCTAAGGAGATGAGCTTAAGCCGGGTGAGGTGCTTTGGCGACTCAGATTTGGTGGCCCAACAAGTATCAGGCAAGTGGGATTCCAAGGACCCCCTCACGGCGGCTTATCGCCGCGAAGTTGATGCCATTGCTGGACATTTTCAGGGTTACCAAGTAGAGCACATCGATCGCAGAAAGAACGAGGCGGCTGACGCATTAAGCCGGTTAGGCTCTCAGCGAAAGCCGGTGCCGCCTAATACTTTCTTGGATATTCTGCATAACCCTTCTGTCAAGTTGCCTACAGAGGAAGACTTGGCTGTTCCTGACCCAGAAGCACAGTTGGTGGCGGCTCTCCACGTTATCCCAGATTGGACAGTGCCATACTTGGCTTACATGACCCGGGGAGAATTGCCTGAGGATGAAACTTTGGCCAGACAAATAACCCGGCGGTCTAAGTCAATGATAATTATCAATGGCGAGCTGCATCATCGCAGTGTCACTGGAGCTTTTCAGCGTTGTGTGTCCTCTGAGGAAGGTCAAGAAATTTTACGTGAGATTCACGGGGGGGATTGTGGCCATCATGCCGGCTCAAAGTCCCTTGTGGCCAAGGCTTTTCGTCATGGTTTTTATTGGCTGACGGCTCATGCTGACGCAGAGGACTTAGTCAGTAAATGTGACGGTTGTCAGAAGTTCTCAAGACGTGCTCACGTGCCGGCTCAAGAGTTGAGGATGATTCCAATCACTTGGCCGTTTGCAGTCTGGGGGCTTGATATGGTTGGGCCTTTCAAAAGGTCCAAAGATAAGAAGACCCACCTCTTGGTGGCGGTTGACAAGTTCACAAAGTGGGTTGAGGCAGAGCCGGTTAGTAAGTGTGACGCAGCCACGGCGGTTCAGTTCATGAAAAGGGTGATATTTCGCTTTGGTTTTCCACACAGCATTATAACTGACAATGGTACCAATCTGTCTAAAGGCGCCATGGAGGCATTTTGTCAACGAGAGCATATTCGGCTTGATGTTTCATCAGTGGCTCACCCTCAATCCAATGGTCAAGCTGAGAGAGCCAATCAGGAAATCTTGAAGGGCATCAAGCCCCGGCTTTTGGTCCCTTTGCAACAGACGCCGGGTTGTTGGGTGGAGGAGTTACCCTCCGTATTATGGAGCATCAATACTACTCCTAACAGGTCTACAGGTTACAGGCCTTTCTTCATGGTTTATGGAGCTGAGGCGGTCCTCCCTAGCGACATCTGTCATGATTCGCCTCGAGTGGCGGCTTACGTCGAGGCGGATAATGAGCAAGCGCGTCAAGATGCTCTTGACTTGTTGGATGAACAGCGTGACATAGCAGCAACTCGCTCGACGATTTACCAACAAGACCTGCGCCGCTATCACAGCCGCCGGGTTAAGTCCAGGGTCTTTCAGGAAGGTGATTTTGTGCTCCGGCTCATCCAGGATCAAACAGACACACACAAGTTATCCCCGCCTTGGGAAGGGCCCTTTGTGGTCAGCAAGAACTTGCACAACGGGTCATATTACCTTATCGATGTTCGGGAGCACAAAGATTCACGTAAGTCGGATGAGGAGACCTGCCGGCCGTGGAACATAGCTCAGCTTCGGCCTTATTACACTTGAGCCACCGGCTCTCATAATGTATATATTTCTATAGCCATGTATATATTCTGATAAATAATAAAACAGGACCTCTGTCCTTTTTTCCTCCAAAGGTAAGTGTATCATTGTTATTTTCATTGTAATATTACATGGTCACTTGGAGGTTGATCCGGCTTATGATCGTATTCGAATCTAGCCATTAAAAATATGATCACTTGGGGGCTTCCTGTTCAAACATAGGTCGTATTCGAACCAAAGAGAACATAGCTGTCGATACCCACTTGATTGGCATATTGCCGAGCTCATTGGGGAGTTTTTCTTGATCATATTTGAATCATAGCTCAACCCCCTTTGGGAACCGACGTGGATCGTATTCGAATCAGCGTCATTAAACAACTCTCAAGGTCATTTGGGGGCTTCCTGTTCAAACATAGGTCGTATTCGAACCAAAGAGAACATAGCTGTCAGTACCCTCTTGATCGGCAACGCCAAAGCCACTGGGGGCTATATGACCGCATTCGAATCTTAGCTTAACCCCTTTGGGACGGTTCTCTGGTCGTATTCGAATCAGAAGCCCCTAAATTTTTGGGATCTCTTGGTTTGCAAACCAGTTCTTTGATGACATCAAAAGCATTCAAGGGTGGTTCCTATTCCACCGGCTTAACCTTGATTAATAATGTTGATGGCACATAATAAGCATTATATGTGCTGGTGAACCGGAGTTGAGTTCTCAACCTCATTATTCGGGTTACATAAACCGGAAATGTACTTGAATGCTCGCAGGTATGCTGTTATGGTTATCTCGAAGATATAATTGAGAGCCGGTTTATTATGACTTTGATTCATATTCCGGGTTATATGTAAAATATGTGTCTCCATGCAGTAAGCTGCCTAGAGACTTGTGATTTGTTTTCCTATGCAGGACAATTAAGGACAGCTCTTTAAACATAAGGAAAACAGAGGATCAAGCATAACCCGGAAGAATATAAAAGGGCATCTTAAACAATGTTGAGCGTTACACACGTGCGCGATGGCACGACAAAATTAGGTGTTTGTCCTACTGTATTACATGACTCCCCGAGTCCGAAAGGTGAGGCATCGTCTTTTAAGACATCACATGAGCCGCCTGCGAGATCAAGGGCGTTGTTGGCCTAAGGTTTCCGGGTCATCCCTCTCCGCTCCTCCGGCTGTGTCCATGACCTGGAAGGTTGATAATTTCCAGTCAATGCCACTCAAGGCTTCAAATTGAGCCTCATCATCAATTAACCCGGCCGGGTCAACTTCAGGGGCGAAGGTATGCTTACGAGTCGGAGGAATCAGGCTGATTGCTTCATAGCGTGGTGTTGGGATCCTCTGATTCTCCGCGTCATAGCCCGGTTGATACTTGGTAAGGTCTGTATCATTACCAATCAAAGTGGCCACCGGGCGTACGCTCTTCACACAGGCGGCGAAGTCTTTCTGGTCAAAGGGAGTGCCATCTTCCTGTTGGGGAACGTAGCAGAAATTCAAAATTTTCTACGCATCACCAAGATCAATCTATGGAGATTACTAGCAACGAGAGGGAAGGAGTGCATCTACATACCCTTGTAGATCGCGAGCGGAAGCGTTCAAGAGAACGGGGTTGATGGAGTCGTACTCGTCGTGATCCAAATCGCCGATGATCCTAGCGCCGAACGGACGGCACCTCCGCGTTCAACACACGTACGGAGCAGCGACGTCTCCTCCTTCTTGATGCAGCAAGGGGGGAGGAGAGGTTGATGGAGATCCAGCAGCACGACGGCGTGGTGGTGGAAGTAGCGGGATCCCGGCAGGGCTTCGCCAAGCGCAAGCGGGGAGGAAGAGGTGTCACGGGAGGGAGAGGGAGGCGCCAGGGCTTAGGTTTTGCTGCCCTCCCTCCCCCCCACTATATATAGGGCCAAGGGAGAGGGGGGGCGCAGCCTTGGCCCTTCCTCCAAGGAAGGGTGCGGCCAGGGAGGAGTCCTTCCTCCCCAAGGCACCTCGGAGGTGCCTTCCCCCTTTAGGACTCTCCCTTTTTTCTTATCTCTTGGCGCATGGGCCTCTTGGGGCTGGTGCCCTTGGCCCATATAGGCCAAGGCACACCCCCTACAGCCCATGTGGCCCCCCGAGGCTGGTGGACCCCCTTGGTGGACCCCCGGACCCCTTTCGGCACTCCCGGTACAATACCGATAAAGTGCGAAACTTTTCCGGCGACCAAAATAAGACTTCCCATATATAAATCTTTACCTCCGGACCATTCCGGAACTCCTCGTGACGTCCGGGATCTCATCCGAGACTCCGAACAACTTTCGGGTTACCGCATACTAATATCTCTGTAACCCTAGCGTCACCGAACCTTAAGTGTGTAGACCCTACGGGTTCGGGAGACATGCAGACATGACCGAGACGACTCTCCGGTCAATAACCAACAGCGGGATCTGGATACCCATGTTGGCTCCCACATGCTCCTCGATGATCTCATCGGATGAACCACGATGTCGAGGATTCAATCAATCCCGTATTCAATTCCCTTTGTCTATTGATATGTTACTTGCCCGAGATTCGATCGTCGGTATCCCTATACCTTGTTCAATCTCGTTACCGGCAAGTCTCTTTACTCGTTCCGTAACTCACATCATCCCGTGATCAACTCCTTGGTCACATTGTGCACATTATGATGATGTCCTACCGAGTGGGCCCAGAGATACCTCTCCGTTTACACGGAGTGACAAATCCCAGTCTCGATTCGTGCCAACCCAACAGACTCTTTCGGAGATACCTGTAGTGCACCTTTATAGCCACCCAGTTACGTTGTGACGTTTGGTACACCCAAAGCATTCCTACGGTATCCGGGAGTTGCACAATCTCATGGTCTAAGGAAATGATACTTGACATTAGAAAAGCTCTTAGCAAACAAACTACACGATCTTGTGCTAGGCTTAGGATTGGGTCTTGTCCATCACATCATTCTCCTAATGATGTGATCCCGTTATCAACGACATCCAATGTCCATGGTCAGGAAACCGTAACCATCTATTGATCAACGAGCTAGTCAACTAGAGGCTCACTAGGGACATGGTGTTGTCTATGTATCCACACATGTATCTGAGTTTCCAATCAATACAATTCTAGCATGGATAATAAACGATTATCATGAACAAGGAAATATAATAATAACCAATTTATTATTGCCTCTAGGGCATATTTCCAACACTTCCTTCAAGCTAGGATACCCAAGGGCGATGTCGGCCGGGTCTAGCTCCGGTAGAAACGCCTTAGCCCGGCTTAGAGCGGCTATGGCTCCGGCTCTTGCAGAAGCTCGTCTTAACTCTTGGAAGCGTTGAGGAAGCACGGCAAGCCGCCTGAGTACATCTGCCAGGTGGGTGGGAACTTCATTTGACAGAGCCACAACGGCTAAGGCACGTTGTGACCCGGTGTAAAGTTGCTCTACCAAGGTGTAAACCACCTTCAGCTTGGTCAGCGCGTTCTGGTTGAGATTGGAATTCCTGGGACCTGCATTACAAAGTCAGGTGAGCTGATGGCAAT
Organism: Triticum aestivum; assembly: GCF_018294505.1. NCBI lineage: Eukaryota > Viridiplantae > Streptophyta > Magnoliopsida > Poales > Poaceae > Triticum > Triticum aestivum. The sequence continues at coordinate 124,657,755 of NC_057796.1, read as the reverse complement.
TGAGATACTTATGAGAAATGAACGATGTAAACTAGTTAGAAACTTACAGAGTAACTTACCAAAGATTGCGGAGACCATCTGAGATACATGGCGTTTTAAGCCGGATAGCTCGGCGGTTCTTTCAGTAAGAGTGGCCTCCGCTTGTTCGGCCCGGCTGAGCAAAGCAGCTTTTTCATCCGCCCAGGTTTTTCTTTCTGCTTCATATTTTTTCTTCAGTTTCTCTTGTGCAGATATGCTGACTTCAAATTTGGAGTTGGCCTTTTGGGTTTCACTTTCCTGAGTCTTCAGGCGGTTCTTTAGATCAGAGATTTCCGATTCAAATTTCTTACAAGCGGCCTGTACAAATTCCGGGTTACAGTTAGGGTGATTATAATGCAACATTAAGTCCCAAGCACTTTGCAAGCAAAGACACTTGGCACTTGGGGGCTAATGTATGCTGAAAAGCTCTATTTACAGTGCCGGTTCATGAAAATAAGTCCCAAGCACTTTGCAGGCAAAGGTACTTGGCACTTGGGGGCTAATGCGTAAAGTTGCTCAACTACTTGATTAAAGTAAGGAAAGGACCGGGTCAACTATGCTGTTTAAGCCGGCCCTTGAGTGTTACCAGGTCCCGGCTGTTGTGCACTTGATTAACATAGCCAGAGACAATATCTCCAATGCTCAGATTAGCATAGTCAGTGATGTCCAGCCTGGCCCTACGGCGTTCCAGAAGTTCTTCCTTGGCAGAGCATCTAGCCAACACGGTGGGTCTTCCCGGTTCGACAAACTCGGTCCGGGTGATTACAACGTCCGGATCATCTGGATGAGCCGGGCTGGGGATCTCCGGGTTATCAGAACCTTCCATAACTTGTTCATCAGATGGAGCAGTGGTGGTTTCAGGAGCTGGTGCAGACGGCGGCTCATGAGCAGAAGCCTCAGGTTCAGTCAGGACCGGCTCTTCGGCCGGCTTATTTTTCTTCACCCTCTTGCTGGGCTTTACTTGTACACTGAAAGTCAAAGAGTTAGTGCAAAAACATGAGTAAGATAAGCACAAAATAAGCTGATCATCATTACCCGGGTGCGGTCTTGAAGGCCGGCAAGCTAGACTGCATTGAGTCGCCGGAGGAAGGTGAAGTTCCCTGGTAGTTTGAATCAGAAGAATTGAGTGGTTGACGAGTGACGCCCGCCAAAGGATGAAAAGGATATAAGTCGGAGATAACCTTAGTCCGGCGCTTCCTTGATGCTTCGGGTAAGCCGGAGGAGAGGTCTGCATCTTTGCTGGTCCGGGTCTGCCTCCGGCTCTCATAAATCTATCGCTTCAAAAGAAATTGAGGATCTTGATAAGCTAAAGGATGTGAAAATCTTACTTTCCGGGTTACTCTTCGAACTTTCCGTCTCGGCAAAGGCTCGGAGTCGGATGAAATTATAGTTACCTCTTCATTCACTTCATGACTTGTTCCAGTATCCTCCTGCTAATAATCCGTGTCAATAAGATGGTTAAAAAAGGAGCCTAAAGAGTCAAGAGCTACCTCTGACTCGGAGGTGTCTTCCAGACGAAGCAGGTCCGAGGCGCTAGGTTTACTCCCCTTCTTACGGGGAGCGGCTTTCTTGGCGGCTTTTTTAACTTTCCTGGCTTTTTTGGCAGCTTTGTGGTCATACTTGACCTTCCAGAATTTATCATTAGCCTGTAAAATACAACAAAGGTTAGTGAGTTAAGACAAAATCGTTAAAATGGAAGAAGAAGCATTCAGGTCAATGGTTTACCGCTGGAGCCGGGTTTGTCTTGCAGAAAGGGCTTAAGCCCACTCTCCCGCAATCTGCCAGGCTCTTGTTCAGAAGCGACTTGGTTGTATCATCAATGACGTCCTCAGGTAATTCATCTGGACTGTGTCGTAGAGGATCATCTTTTTGGCATGTGTAATCACACATCAAGCCGGGACGGCGGCTTAAAGGAATCACCCGCCAGGCAACCCAGACCCGGACCAGATCAATACCATTCAAGCCGTTCCCCAGAAGAGCTTTGATTTTGTTGATGGTGGGTGTAAGTGGTTGACGTTCAGCTTGAGATAATTTGTCTGGCAAGGGGTGATTTGACTCCAGACGCAGGGCGCGAAAGCCGGGCAGAGGGTTCTCGTCAGCCGGAGAAGTGTCCTGGCAGTAGAACCATGTCTGGTTCCAATCTTTCGGGTGGCTTGGTGGCTCAGCATAAGGAAAGAGACAATCTCTCCGTCATTGGATTGAAATTCCACCAAGTTCCAAGCTAGGCCCGTTGGCACATTCATTCTGGCGGTTCAGGTAAAATAACTCCCTAAAGAGCAGCAAGCTGGGTTCTTCTCCGAGGTACACCTCACAGAACACTTGGAAGTTGCAGATGTTTGACACGGAATTGGGTCCGATGTCTTGAGCTCGCAGATCAAAGAAGTGCAGGACATCTCTAAAGAATTTTGAGCCGGGAGGAGCAAAGCCCCGGTTCATGTGATCAGTAAATATGACAACTTCCCCATCCTTGGGTTGAGGCCTCTCTTCTGACGGGTCAGGAGCATGATAGGACATGACCTCTTTCTTTGGCAGATAACCCGTTTTCACGAAATCAGCTAAGGTGCTGTCGGTGACGTTGGATCTAACCCAGTTGCATGTGATGGGTGCTTTGGGAGCCTTAGGCGGGAGTGAAAGATGGAAGCCTATGACAAAATAAAGTTTCTGGTTCAAACTTAAGCCGGAGGAAAACTTCAGTTTAGTATTCAAGATGGCGGCTTATAAAAGGGCCTAATGATATATGGTTAATTGTGTCAGGTTATTTAAGCCGCCATGGATATCATGAGCAATTAAGTTATTTAACTCTATTATGAATGATCCAGAAATTTCACAAAGCATGGCCTCTTTTAAGCCGGCGATATGACTCGCCATGGTTAACAGATGCAATTTTTGCCTAAGTGTTGCACAAACAAGTTTCACAGATTACAAGGATTATTTTGGATCAAACGATCGTCCAGAAAAGAAAAATTTCTAGACCTAAAAACTGATACGGAGAAGTTCATAAGCTCTAAATGAGGTCTTTTTGCAAGCAAAAGGGGTCTGCTAATATTGAAAATCGGCGTGAAACGACTACCGCCGAAGTTATGCATTACTCTTGGATCAAAGGGGGCCATTGTGGAATAACTGCGAAGGAATCGCGAGGAACCACGAAGAACACAGAAGAACTTACGAACCCTAATGTGGATCTAGTATACGGGACGGCGAGGACTTACTGGTGCTGATGAGCAGCGGAGATGCGTCGCGGTTCTCTGGTCAAGACAGGTCGATGCAGCGGCCTTGGTTGGTGCAGACGGGATGCGCGGCGGCGGCGGCGGAGCTCGGACTCTGGGGTGTCGAGAGGAGGAAGATGACGGAAAGGGAAGAGTGACGACGACCTAAGGGTCGGGCCTATTTATAAGGGACGGCTGTTAAGTGGGCGCGAGAAACGAGGAGGCTGAAGGCATGATTATCCAGCTGCAGAGGCGCCTCGATTTCCGGGATAGTTATTAAGATAAGGATCCGATGAGATACGTTGGACGGAATGTGCATTAATGGTGGATGACGTCACGGCGGGTTACCACGAATCCAGAAGATGACGTCATGGCGGGTTATAACCTTCACGCAAACAGAAGCCGGAAGATTTTCTCTTAAGGTATTGAAGATTGACATGAACTGGTTCAAATCAATCTGGGGCCTAATGTTGAGGATATAGCTACTGGTGTGACCCGCCGTAGATGGGCCGGGTTACGTTGCGACAACTCTTCGTTCAGAAGCCCAAGGACAGGTTAAGGATGGCGGTTTAGTGATAGGTCTAAGGCCCAGAGACGGCTTAAGGCCCGTAGTGGTAAACCGCCGTTGTGGCATGACTTGTAGTGTAAGGCAAGAATAATTAAGAGTCCAAGCCGGACACAGTTTATGAGCCGGTCGGGACTCTGAGAGCCGCTGGGCGTTAACCTTTCTATATTAAGGGACGACCCGGCGGCGGTTCAGGACAAGTAAGATCAGATCGGTAACTAGGCGCAGCGCTTTAGCTCCCTGGTCATCAAAACCCTAAGTAATCCAACCTCAACTGGAGTAGGCTTTTACCTTCACCGTAAGGGGCCGAACCAGTATAATCCTCGTATCCTTTGTCCCGTTTAACCCCTTTAAGCTTCCTAGTTGCGATGGCTCCACGACTAAGTCCTTGCACGAGGACATCTGCCGTGACAATTCCACGACAGTAACCCTCTACTAATGATACCACGTCACCTCCGTTATTGTTGTTAATCTCGCGTTAGATCAAAACCGATTCGAAATTTGAATTTAAAGTAAAGGCAAACAACAAAAGTTTGGAAACATTAAGACTAAAATGTTTGGTCTGTGGCAAAGAATCCATACTAAATATTGGTGAAGAAACCACACTTCTGTAAATTATTCAAATGCACTAAAACAAATAAAACAGCAGCTAAACCTATTATAAATGCCCTTTTTGAAAATTATAAAAATGCGAACTTAATATTTTAAATACCAAAATATATTGTGGCAGTGGGCTAATTTGCAACCTAAATAATTTAGGTACTGGTCTTATAATTTTACAAAACTAAAAGCTATTAATACTAAAAAGAAAACATAAATGCAAAATTAAAACAAACAAAAATAAAAAGATAACTAAAAGGAGAACCCCCCCCCCACTGGGCCACGGCCCAGCTGGCCCCTGGGCTAACCAGACCGGCCCAGCTAGCCCCCTCACCTCCCCAGCTTAACCCCACTCCCCCCGTGACCTAAGCTA